>NW_015558566.1:393705-404072 GCF_001515605.1 Sinocyclocheilus anshuiensis | reverse complement strand
GTTTTGATTTTGTTTTTTTTTTTTTTTTTTTTGTGTTGCATTGTAAAAAACATTTATTCACAAAAACACATTTCTCAAGATGTTTCCTAGATTTGATGTCTGTCTTGCTGAGATTTTGCTTATTGTTAAATCTCTTAAACTCATTGACAACAATAAGAATAACAGGTTTCTTAAGGCTTATGATGATATTTTTCTTACCGATTGAGGTGTTATTGTTTTTTTCCCTTTGTTATTGTATTTCAATGCAGTGCTGTTTCAACAACAATAGCCTTAATAAATTGTAAAACTTTCAAAAAAATTATAATTATATATATATATATATAAGAGAGAATTATTATTATTATTATTATTATTATGTTTAAACGAGCAACCAAGCTGTCAAAAATATTAACTTTTTATTGTGCTGTATAAGTATTTTATAGGAACACATTTCTTGAATCTCTCCCAACTTTTAATTCTTTTAAGTTTAAATGTCTCATATTGAACAATCTTTTACAGCTGTTCATGCAGTAGGCAGTATGTTTATTTTTAAGCATGTATTGTTTATTTATTGTCATTTATAGTATGGCCATATTTTTTACAAGATATGTTCACTTGTGTGTTTTGCATAAAACATACAGTTGACCCAAAATGTAAATTGTCATTATTTACTCATGTTAAAATGAATCTCGTACATATACATTTGTTCATAATCAAGAAAAAAAGTTATGTCACATGAAATAGATGTTTAGTGGATCTACTATTCTTCATTCATCAATTATTGTGTCTTTATTGTGAAATATTAAGGAATTATTATCAAGTATTATGTGATATAAGCACTGTAACAATTATTTAATAAATAGATCCCAAATATGTGTTTAACAACATATTCTTGTTTCTTAATGATATTCATCATTTTTTGCAGGACATACATCTATATCAGCACCTTGGGCTGCTCATGGAGGACTCATCAGCCACTATGACAGTCTTGTCTGCTCCGGTTCACTGCAAGAGGATGATCAACAAAGAGCTGCACTTCTTCTGTTAGAACAGTTAAACAGAGTGATGACAGACTATACCAACATCCCGATCCTTCTCCCTCAACCTAAAGACTGTTTACATAGTCATCCCACCTCAGAACTGAAGAATAATACAAGTAAAGTAAACCTTTGCAGTCCTGAAGAAAAGATGTCAGATGTTGACGGAGATGTTGACAACACACAAGAGGTATGGGTTTATGTGCCAAACTGAGCAGGGCAATCTGAATGTTTACAGTGAAGAAAAAGCTTAGCAGTCCAACCTTCAGTCAGACCCCAGTGCTTGCACTGTGCCATTGCCTAATTTGCTGTGGGACTGTTGTTTGTAGGTCAAAGCAGCTTCAGCCTGTTTGTGTGGGTGGAGAGTGGGAGGAAAGACCAGACCAAGCACTTGCTGGATCACAGCACGGCCCCCTACTGAGCCAGGACACCCCACCTATCCCTCGCCTCATTAATGAGGGGTCGCCATTGTCTGGGAAAGAGATTCCCAGCTCCACTTTTAATATGGGGAAATAAATATAAACATGTACAGCGATGTGCTCTTGTGTTGATTATTTAGGGCAAAAAGGGCGAAAAACTTTGTGCGTAGGGTGAGTAAATTAATAAATGAATTATTTTCATTTAAAAGTAAATCACTTATATTAAGCATAGTTATTGTTTCCACAAAATGAATAAATGTCATTGTTTATCTAAAGCATTACCAAAGCAAACAACAGTTCATTTGTGAAAGAGAGTGGAAAACAGAGCCTAAGAGTGTTGGCATGTGAACTTTTTCCCCTTGGCTGCGTCCTGTGAAAGTGTAGAGCATGACTCCACCTTGTGGACCCGTCCGTGACAGGGCCTGTGTCCGCTCTCTCTCAGTCTCTACACTGTGTTTGTCCACTCTACCGTGACTGGACCACTGCCACCAGCCACAATAACGAGCTACAGAGAGTTCTGGAAGTCAGTGAGAAGTCACACGCTGTCATCCAAGAACGCTGCGCCTCACTGCTCAAACAGCATTCACCCCACTGAAAAAAAAATACAGGCATAAGGATGTCGACTCTCTGTCTTGTCCTGAATGATCAATTAATTGTCTGCAGCCACAGACAGTTCTGGACTGGCTCATCAAACACCTTGTACTCTGAAAGTTGAATGCGTTGTGGACATTGTTTGGAAACTTTGAGTCAACGGCACTTAATCGCATGCCAAGAGTTTCCTGGATATTTTTTTTTGTTACAATTGGTGACAAAATCAAACCATAAGATGTCTTTATGATATAAGCTATGTAGGCTAAAATGTGCTGAAGCAAACCAGCTTATTACAGCATTAAAGAAGATGGTAATATTTTAATTTATTTTACAGGTGTCCCCAAAGCCACATCCTCCCCACGGCTACTATATCCATGGTGATGTTGGTAAGCTTAAGTAAAATATTTTTAGCTATGGCAGCAAAATTATTAGTCATTTTAAACATGCATTTAAAGTTTAAAATGACTAATGTTTGGAGGGATTGGACTGGACTTTACATGGAGAGGCCAATTAATGCTTATTCTGTGTTTTGTTTCATAATCAATAGGCACTGGAAAAACAATGATGATGGATCTTTTTTACTCATTTGTGGAAAACAGAAGAAAAAGGAGGGTTCATTTCAATACATTCATGTTAGACGTACATAGAAGTAAGTTCTAACTAAACCAAAGTGGCCTGTTCTCGAGTAATTGTGGATACATAAATGGCCATATATAATATGGCCATATGTAAAATTAGTAATATTTTAAAATATTACAATTGAAACAATTTTTCAATATATGCTAAAATGTAATCTATTCCTGTGATAGCAAAGCTAAATTTAGATAAATATGTATATAAATGTCTTTAACATGTGATCAACTTAATGTGTCTTTGCTAAATAAAAGTGTTAATAAAAACTGATCCAAAACTTTTGAACAGTAGTGTATATTTACCTCATTCCATATTAATCAATTTAAAGTAGTACTATTTTGTATTTGTACAAGTAGCAAACAAACATGCCTTTTATCATGCATGAATAGCAATTAAGGAAAATAACAGCATTTTCAAAAGAGTTAAAAATTTGATTTTGTCTAGGTTCTGAGAGCATTTGCACTTATTTCTATTGACTTTAATTTGTGCATTGCATTCAGGGATCCACAAACTGAAACAGAGCCTGCCAAAGCGACGGATAGGTAAAATGACAATGTATGACCCCATCTTTCCGGTTGCCATGGAGATCGCAGAGGAAACCTGTCTCCTATGCTTTGATGAGTTTCAGGTGAGGGCAGGAGTAGGGAAATTGGAAGGGTGAAGAGTTTGTAAAATTGTTGAAAAATTTCTAAGCTGCAATTTAATGTATATTTTCTGTGTGTTAGTGCATGAGTGAGGGGAATAATGTAAGCTGCAGAAATATAGTAAGAATTGATATGTTTATATTGATGTAGTAGTTCATCTGACTACAGTGTGGAATAAGCTCTTCATAGATATAAGCCTTGTTCATTTTGGAGCCATCTAGAGTGAGATACCTTCACACAGATCTGAAAACACATGCTGAGGCCACAGATAATCGAGATTAGAAAAAAGCTAGAATTAAACAGAAAATTGTATTCTTTTCGAGCCCAAAAAGATAAATAAAAAATAAAACGTCAGATACATGTTTGCAGATTTAAACAAATCAATCAGCCCATTTCTCAATCAATAATCAATATTTTCCTTATGGAATAATATCTATTAATCATTATCTAGTTTTTTGTTCTCTGCTTCAGTATCAGTGTGGTGTTTATTGATTTCTAAAAATGTCCTGTTATCTTAATAATATTATATGCAGTACTCAAATAACCTGTGTAGACTTCATTTCTGATAATCAAGAGCTAATTCTCTCACTGCTTTAGGATGAAGGGCTGCTCTTTTTATTAATGGCTTTTAAATTGAAATGTTTACCTTAGACCTGATCGCTTTCATATATTTATTTAGTATGGGTTCTCATTATTGCCTGAAAGCTCACCTCACCAATCGTTGCTCGCGGCAATATGGAAAGCACACAGATTTTGTTTATGATGCATAAATGAGGAGCTGACAGCCCCTTACCAATCAGGAGCCACTGCCACTTAAGCATGCAAATGAGGCATCGAGTTTCAGTCGGCCCCTCTTGCTTCCTTGAGTGAGGCGTAATGGAGAGCGACTATGGCGGGTCGCATGCATCCATGCCTCTTAAATGCTAATGAAATTTCTCCATTCTCTTCATTAGTCCGGCATCATTATCAGTAATTTGTAGCCTTCCCCTTTTGTCCCTCTCCACTCCCTTAATGAATGCAAGGTATTGAGAGAAGGACTAAGAGAGATACAGAAAGAGGAAGAGCGAGCAGAAACCGCTTGAGGCATTGTCTCAGGCCCCTGTCAGTCGCCGGGTGAAATTACTCATCGACAGAGTTGTGTAAGTAAAGGTTTAAGATCAAAAGAGTGCAATTTGGCACCCGTGTGCGCCACACAAAAGTGACTCTTTGCTGGCGTAATTGGATGCTCATTTGAATATCCATGCCGTTGTTTTCGCTGTCGTCCACAACAACGCCACACTGAGGGCTTTCTTGCACTCAACCTGGCAATCAATACCCAGAGACTGAAAGTGTGTGTGTGTGTATACACACTCGCGCATGAGTGTCGCAGTGCCTGTGCGACAAACAAAAAACAAATACAGGACTGATGAAAAGGTCATAATTAAATGACTCCTTTGAAATGAAGAATAGAAGAGGACGGTTAAAGGAAATGTGATCCAATTTATGCCATAGCACCTCGTCTTTGTAACCGACCACCCTTCCGACAACACACACACACGCACTCCACCTTGCCGCACGTAAGGCCGCTATAGAAGACGCTAATTGGGTTTGATGGGGCCGAAGGTTTAATATGCAAAAAAGGGAAACACTTCAATATAAGAAAACAACATATGCTGGGGGTATGGCAGTCATGAGTGTGTCCTTCTAAGAATAGTAGAGCTCAGTGAATGAGAAGATCTTCTACATGACAAAACCATCCCCGGCCCCAAATTTGGCTCCTCGTTGCCAGATATGCAAACGCTAATCAAGTATTAATGCAACGTAAGGAGAAACTCTATATGCGTTTTGACTAAATGCATTTCAACCCTGAAAAAGTAGCAGAAACGTGGGAGAAGATGAGAGCGGACCATGGTCGATCTCATTGTGTGTTATTGACTAAAGGGCTCTTTTTGTCAGGGGAGGGTCAGCAGCCCCAGTGTTGCTGCAGATGTGTGTGAGGCAACAGCTTGCTGCTGTGAAAAAGGCAACGTTTAAATGATAATAATGAATGATGATGATGAAAATGATGATAATGAAAGAACCACTCATCCTCTCGCTTCTGAGATTCAGGGACAGCCATGCCAGGCCCTCAAGAGCACAATGGGAGTGCATCTGTGTGTGTGTATGTATTTGTCTGTGTGTGGCCATCTGGCTGTCATTGTGCCACTGATTTTACCTCAAAACGCTATTTATTTATTTATGTATTCAATTATTTACCTTTTTCAGGGCTTTGGCCACTTGTCCTTGTCTCTAGCAGAAAGCCGCGGCTCTGTGTGGCCATTTTACAGTCAGGTGGAGTGGCTTTGTGTCTGTCCTGGGTCTGTGTGCGAGCGCGTTGGGGAGGGTGATGTCAAAGGACCTTGGCCGAGGCTTTGGTTTTAAAATGCAACGACACCTGGTTTTCGCTCATTCATTCGCATGTACACGCATGCACAAGTGCACATGCATGCACACAATTGTGGTAATTAGCTCAAGGCAGAGGAAGGCCAAAGGGGAGAGAGTTGCGCCTTGCTTATCTCCAGCTAATACACCTGTGCTCGCTCCTATAGTGCCTTGACTGTCCTGCCTAGAGGACAGAACTCAAACAACAGAAGCTATAGGTTGCTTTATAGGCAACATGAAATTAAAACCAACCTATTTACTGCATTAAGACACATTCATTTGTTTTATTACAGTTTGCCAAAAATTCAGTTGAATTTGACCTATTCCTATGAACTTAACTGATGGTATGTTGTATTTTACATGTGCAGGAAAAAGGAAATAGCTGATGCAGAATATGGGTTGCTATAATACATTTTTTCTTCAGAGTACAATGAACAATAATCGTCTTTTTTTTTCTTCAGGTGGTGGATATAGCCGATGCTGTGATTCTGAAGCAGTTATTTGAGGGCTTGTTCAAGTGTGGGGTCGTGGTTGTGGCAACCTCAAATCGACCACCTGAAGGTAGGGAGATGTCTGGGTAATGTTGAAGCCATTTATGTGATTAACAGAAACTGGTGTTCAAATGTCCAGGTCCATTCAGAAAATCTGCGATTTTTCAATCTTATTATTTAACCCTGGAAATAAACTGAAACTTTAAGAAAGTTGAGTAAATATGTGCCTGTCATTACTACATAATCTTCATATTTTCACTTTTTAAAATTAAAATGTAAATTATGTAACTTTAAATTAATTGATTTCTTTTAATTAAATTCAAATTATAAAAATGTAAAATAGAAGTATTTCTCAGGTGTACTTGTTTAGCTGTAACTTTTGGGAGAAAATTATTAAATATGCACTACTTTTTTTTTTTTTTTTAAAGAAATTAGTACTTTTAATCAGCAAGGATGCATTAAATTGATCAAGAGTGATAGTGAATACTTTTATATTGTTACAAAAAAAAAAATCCTGAAGATTTCTGAAGGATCTTATGACAATAAAGACTGGAGTAATGGCTGAAAATTCAGTTTTGCCATCACAGGAACAAAATGCATTTAAAAAAAAAATACAAATCAGTTCTTTTAAATTGTAATAATATTTCATAATATTACCGTTCTATTGTATTTTGGTCAAATAAATGCACCCTTTGAAAGAGACTTCTTTCAAAAACATTAAAAAAAATATCATACAGACCCCAAAGTTTTAAACTGTGGTGTAAATATTTGTGTAAATATATTTATTTAAATTAGGTTTTTATAATTCATAACACTTTTTGCAAAAACAAAAACAAATCTGACAATAAAAGCAATTTATTCCTTTCATTTCCTCCATCAATTTCCAGGGTTAAGTGTGTGTTTTCTGATACTGACCTGTCACCTACACAGCACACATGACTCTTGTACATTTTCATCTTGTATTGTTCGCTACCAACTTCCCAACAATAGACCACCATACCTTTCTCATTCTCCTCATTCTTTTCTGTGGCCTGAAAGTAAAACATGTTCCTAAACTACACGTCCGTCTCGTGTTCTAATCCAGTGCTGCACCATCTCGTGTGTCAGGATCTTATTTCTTCTTTTTCACTCTTTTCTAAAGTTCACCTCCCCTTTAAGTCACTCTTTGGTTAATCGCTGTATTTTGATGCCATGATGTTTGAGGTCTATTGATAATCCGCGTAAAGTCTCTCACTCCTTTTCTGCTTTTTATTGCTCTCTTCCTTTCTTACATACACTCAAACACCTGCCATTGGCTGCTTCTCTGTGGTGGTGGATTTCATTAAACTAATCTGAGGAGTGTTATTTAGGCCCGAAATACAATGACGACTGCATCCATCTGAACTTTAAACCCTTAGTTCTTCAGTAATTTCCTATGTGCTTTTTGGTGTAGCTTGAGGAATGATTCACCCCAAAATGAAAATTATCATTTACTTACCTGTATTACTTTTTGCTTCTGTGGAACACAAAGGCAGTTATCTAGAATAATGTCTAAGCTGTTGTTTTCCATACAATGAAAGTGAATGGTGACCAAAGCTGTCAAAGGAAAAAAGCAGCTTGGACATTCTTTTAAATATCTCATTTTGTGTTCCATAGAAGTAAGAAAATCACACAGGTTTAAAATGATGTGGGAGACGTGTTTGGATGAACTATCCCTTTAAATCATGTGGAAACTTCAACCTCGCCGCCATCAAAGATTTCTCGCCTATACGCCGTTCATCATAAAACGAGGCAACTTTATTTGATACCCGCTTGAACGTGAGCAGTTAGTCTTTTATCTCTCTCCACCGTTCCCACTCTTGTCTTCCTCTGCCTCATTGTTGATTCAACAGATGCCGTTTTTTGCAATTGCTGTGATGTTACATTAAACTGGAGAGGGAGAGTGATAAGGGTAGAGATAAGACACTCCTTCTGCCTTTCTCTTCTCTGTCTCTGTCTTGGAGCGCTGCTAATGTCTCGTTGTATGAAGTGGCCTTGTGTGCCGAGTACAAAACGGTGAGCGGCAGTTACATAAAGAAACCCTCTCCTAACATTAACCAGCCACAGAGAACAAAGCCTACGCTAAAACTTAATAGCCATCTTATTCCATTTTAATTAGGTGACTAATGGATAGACGGGTACACATGAAAGATGGGAGGGGGAGAGATGGCATCGAAAGAGATTGCTCGTTTATTGATATAAAGATGCTGAACTGAAGAGCCACTAAAGAGGCTTGTTTGAACTTGGATATTTGTGGTCGCCCAAAACCGTTTCTTCAGGTAAAGCGAGGGAAATGGATGGACAAATGTGAAAGAGGGTGCACTTCACTAACTAAATCTTTAAATGACCCTTTAGTTATGCACAGGGCCTAAAATTAACATTCGCCAAGCCTCAAATGCGAGTAAAAATCAGCATTGGCGAGTCCATGTAACCGTGTCAGTCGCCAGTTGGCGGGTACAACTTTTACGAATTATAACAATGCAATGAAGTGAAATCAACAGACAGTTTTTAAAGAGATTAGTTGTTTCTGACATAAGCGAATTAATCAATCTTTTCCGAAGACAAGATCATCGTGATTAGCTGTTCTGTCATAAGCGACAAGAGCGAATCAAATAATAGGATACAAACGGACTGATAAGGTCAGAGCAGTGTGATGGCCAGCTTGTCCCTAGACACAGTTCTAATAACTTTTACCTGAGAAGATTGTGCTGCGGAAGATTAACTTTTCCCTTCTTTATTCTTCATAACCCAAGAATGCGGCGACACATGCCTGGGGTTACGCCGCCCGGTGCAGTGAATTTATATCTTGAATAAAGATTAATATGTATAGTTTATGCATATATAATATAGTTTATGTGAAGATTGCTTTAAAATCACTTAAATTAAAAGTTGTTATTTCAGAGCCTATTAAATGTTAAAAATAATGGCTTTCAATTATACTGTAATGTTGAATGGCTATAATTAATAGGTAAAATTGAGGGAAAATGCACCAGGAGGACAAATTAAAAACATTGTAAATATGTTTAGTTATTGTAGTAGTAATAACTGCCTGTATTTGCAAAAAGAGTTTCATGGCTGGTAAAAAAAAAATTTGTTAGTTAGCAAAAAGTTAGTTTTAGGCCCTGGTTATGCACCAGGATAATATGATTAAACTGCTAAAAAAGTGTAGAATTAATTCAGAGCCATCTGTATCTGTCTGTTTTTTTTAACAATATAAATGTATATGGAATATTTAATGACCTACAGCAGATAATTGAGAATCATCAAAAATATAACCTATGAAAAGATTAATTAGAAATATTTGAATGATGTTTAAACTGTATTTAAAATGTCTGAAAATAAAAATGACTTTTTTGAGGTTTTTTTTTTTTTTTTGCAGATTCATCTTTAAAGTAGTGGTGCTTAAACGTTTTGATTTCAGGGCCAATATTGAAAAACTCCATGAATTTTCCAGTTGTTCATAATTTTCTGGACAAACCTTAAGAATAACAATTGTAAAAAAAATATATTTTACTTTAAAAAAAATTTAATTTAAAAATAAGCTGCAAGATAATCTTGATTTGAACTTTTGCTACTTCCTGATGTCTAATAAGTAACACTTAAGTGACTGCCGACATTTACACTTTGTGTTACAAAGTAAAGGGGCCATGTATATTTAAGTCTGAGTGTACAGTCAGGGCCGGATTTATGCATAGGCATTCTAGGCACGTCCCTATGCTCGCTCGTCCAGGGGGGCCCAAACATAATGAAGAGATATATAATATTTTTGTTATACTATGGGCTATCTACAACAGTAAAAGTACCAAAACCCCAGAAGACATTGAGCAAATAAATATAACAAACACTAGGGTAAAAAAATGACAACCTATTTCCATGTCTTCCACCTTTTTTATGTAGGCTACGGAAAAACGCTTTCTTTCTCTTGTTCTCTCTCACAGACACACACAGTACAGACACGCACTCGCGCACACACGTGGACAGAAACTTGTCATCAATGCCGCCACGCGAATTTATCAGTAAAATAGTTTTGCAGCTAAAAAGCTACATGACTTTTCTCAGTAGCGAGGTTCTTGAAGCAGTTTAACTTAAAGATTCGCTATTAGTAGACGCTGCTGCTGAACACTGCTGAGAGACGCACATATTCACAAGCGCTTA
>NW_015558566.1:382754-393545 GCF_001515605.1 Sinocyclocheilus anshuiensis | reverse complement strand
TCTCTCTCTCTCTCTCTCTCTCTCTCTCTCTCTCTAAGTGCGTTAGACTGCATTAATAACTGCATTAGACTGCATATCAATGGCTCAAGCCTCTGTTATTAGCTCTAAAATGACGTTTTGGAATTTGCAACGGAAGGTTTATGTAAAAAACGTAAAAAATGAGTTCAACAACCACGAGATTTCAGGACGGAAACATGACAAATGTCTTGAAATTAACAATGTTAATGCACTCCTGAAGTTGTTATGTGGCCACGACGCTGCACCTATTAATGGAATGGTCTTTCTCAGTTCTCAAACTACATTCAATTTTTATTGATTGAACGCAAGCGCTTATTGCGATAGAAAACACTGTAACGGTTTCCATTGATTAAGAAATATTTTTGTTTGCTTGGGTGGTAGCTAATGTTAGGCCTATTATATTAATATGGAAGGGGGGCCCAAAAATTTGTTTTGCCTATGTCACGAAAAGAAGTAAATCCGGCCCTGTGTACAGTGGCCAAAAATAGCCCTTATAAAAATAAATAAAAATAGCGACCAAAAATGGCCATGAAAAAAAACCCACTTATACTTTGACTTACTGTTTTGGTACAAACATTATAAGTGGATGTTAAGGAAAAAGAGTATATAGGATCCCTTAAAATATCTCTCAGTATGATTCTCATAAGTGGCCTCCAGATGCCTATGGAAAGGCTTTATCTGTTCTTTTGTAGTAAGATCCCTATAGCATGCTTTCATTTCTTGGGTGAGAACTGGCCGAACATGTTTCACTGGACTGTTTATAGCTCAACATGCCTCTGTTATGACAGTTCTGTTTCCTTTATATTTTCTTGCCCATGGCAGCTTTAAACAAGCTTTTACAGCACAGAGAGAAGCATATACTCATCATGGTCTCTTTACATCTGTGTGTGTGTGTGTGTGTGGTTTATCATGCCCGTGTGACTAATTGAAGTCTCCATTCACCATGATGCAGGTTTATTGTCTGTGCAGAAAGAGAGAGACTTCTTCTCTTGAGCTCATTGTTTGGGAATGTAATGAATTTCATGTTCTGCCTTTCTCCTGCGCTGCCCACAGAAATCAATTTCTGCCTCTCCTCGTCCCTTTTGTCCCTCCTCCCTTCCCGTCCCTCACTTCATCAATAGACACTTTATTTGCCAATCATAGATGGAAAATGACATTATGAGGAGGCTAAAGAGTGAATCTAACCAGCATCTCTCCCTCTCATGCTCTCTCTCTCAGAACTGTACAAAAACGGGCTTCAGAGGACTGCTTTTGTGCCTTTCATTGCCGTACTCAAGGTAAAGACAAAGTCATTCTCTCAGTTAATTTATTTATCCTTTCATTCTATCTCCATCTCTCTCTCTCTTCATGTTTCCTCCTCTGCTCTGTCTGGTTTTTGATGTATTTTATTCACAGGTAAAAATACACAACCCCATATGTGTTTGCAAAAACGCACAAAACAGAAAAAAGGCAGCTTTGATCATACCTGGAGATGAGAGCAACAGACTGAGAGAGAGTGTGACAGACATGGAGGCCGTTTAATGACTGGCGTGGGTTGGCTGGAATGAGACGGCATTGCGTGAAGCTGCTTGCATTTCAAAGTGCGCCTGGCCATGGACGCCAGCAATGCTCTGATCTGCTTTGCAAGTTAATTGTATTATTTTAAGCAGGTATTGGCATTATCCTGTGTGCTGTCTGGGTAATTACCATCATCCTGCGACAGCTTTCCATCATAAATAATCAGACCATCATTTTCAGGCATTTTACAGCAGGCCACATTCTTGCACATTTGATTGGTATATCAACACACCGAGCTCAATGCGTTTTTAACGTTGATTGGCTTGTTCTGTAGTTAAATATTGAGCATGCTGTTCAAGAAATAGTTCATCCTAAAAATAAAATTTGCTGAAAATGTACCCACTCTCGGGTCATCCAAGATGTTGATGAATTTTCTTCTTCTTCATCAGAAAAGATATGGAGAAATTTAGCATTACATCGTTTGCTCGCCAATGGATTCTCTGCAGTGAATGGGTGCCGTCAGAATGCCTAAACAAGTCTAAATTTACTTGTGGATTATTGTGATGATTTTATCAGTTGTTTGGACTCTCATTCTAAATTTCTCCAAATCTGTTCAAATGAAGAAACCAACTCATCCACATCTTGGATGGCCTGATGTTTGAGTACATTTTCAGCAAATTTTCTTTTTTGGGTCACAATTATACGGGGAGCGCTAACGGCAATACAAACCAGTCATCCTTTACATGTTTCTTTTCGCTCCGTGATCTTAAAGAGCGACATAATAAGAGGATGCTTTGATGACTGGCAATACAATGTCTTTCTAATCCACATTATATCCTAGTATTCCTCATAGTTAAAGGACCCCCCCTCTGTAGAATGTGCTAAAAATAAAAGCTGCTAGACGCTTCATTCAGGTTGTGATTTTTCTCAGTTTGACCCCTGGGTCTTTTATAGTCAGTGGCCCAGCACAGTCACTCTGGGTCAGACCGTCTCTGTCAAATCCCTGGGGTCCTTAAAGTCACCCTCTATTCTGGCCTGTGTTAATCTTGCCTGGTAAGAGTGCTGAATACATCTCGCCCTGCGTTGCACCTTTAACGTTTGAGCTTCTTTGTTAGGCCATCTGGTTTTGAGGCAACCCAGGATCCCAGTTCAGGGTAACTAGGGTGGCCCAAGTGCCTCCTCTCATGCCTGGTCAACCCTAATAATGTGTGACAAACTCACTGAAATGCACTCACTGGCTCTTGACTGTTCTCTTTCTATATATCTTAATCTCTCTTCAGGGTGGTAATGTTTATTTGCCTACAAGATATTATTACAATTATTATTATTGTTGTTATTAGGGCTGTCAGTTCAACATTTTAATTCAGTATGAATAATCATGTAAAAATGATTTAAAAATGTTGAAATATATTTCTATTAAAATTATTTTTTAATTATACACTGTTATGTTTTTTTTTTTAAAGAAATCTATTCAGCAAGGATTCATTAAATTGATCAAAAGTTATAGTAATGTTACAAAATATTTCTATTTCATATAAATGAAATCTATTTTCTATTCATCAAAGAATCCTGAAAAAAATGGTTTCCACAAAAACATATAGCAGCACAAATGTTTTCAGCATTAATAATAATAATAATATGATGAAATGTATTGCCATTGCATTAACAAAATATATTTTAAAAATATATTAAAATAAATATATTTTTTAGTTATTTTAAATTCTAATAATATTAATACTGTTTTACTGTATTTCTTATCAAATAAAATGCAGCCTTTATGAGCAAGAGACTTGTTTAAAAAAAAAAAAGCCCAGACTCCAAACTTTTGAACAGTGATGTATATTTAATAGATTATGTAAAAAATATTTTTAAAGCCAATTGTCTATTCAGTGCTTTTGTCTAATGTAATGTCTTTGAATGAATGTTGATATATGTGATCAATCTGATTCATTCATTTTGATTTGGCAGCCATAATTATACATATTAAGTAAGGTCAGAACCCCTTATTGATTTTCAAGTTTTAAGTAACTTGTCTGTCTTCCATGGTATCTTTTTTGTTCCCAGTGTTTTATCTTATTTTATTTTACTTATTAATCTTTTGCTCCAAGAGACACATTATCATAGAGATGTGATGACCTTATTTTTGCTCAAATGTCTGTCTTCATTTTGGCTAATTGCTTTTCTCTGCTGTTCCCCGTGTTCCTTTGGTTATGGTTGTCTTGGTCTTATGTGTGTGTTTTCATGGTGAAGGTCTCTGGTGGGTAAGGATGAGTGTATGCTGATTGAATGACTTGAAGATGGAGCAAAAATGAAAAGAGGCAATTTATGTTGGATGGCTGCTATTGTTCCACTGACCTTTTGTTAACCTCCTATTTCTAATATTTTTTTTTTTATCTTTGCTTTCCTTCAGATCCATTTTATCATAAAAATATCTAAACTTTTACGGAAACCTTAAAGTAGTTGAAGAATAGTTGACTAGACATACTGACTCCTTCTTGATCTGATTAATCAGAGGCAGTTAATAAAGACAGACCAATGAGAGACAAACATAAACCATTCATAGAGAGAAGGACAGAGATGTGTATGTCAGTAATGTCGCTTTCTCTTTTCTTGCTGCTGTTATTTTTTGATCTGATGTCTAAAAGTTTTTTTTTTTTTTACCAAACTATACTGCTGAGTTCTCTGAAAATAATAAAACCTGAATGGCTGTGTTTATTAAATTAAGCAAAACATTGACCATAACTACAATATTTTGGACTTAAAATTGTGTTAGTCATGTTTCTCCTCTGTCAGAACTTCTGGATTTGGTGTGAATAAGCCGTAAGACCAACATTTGAGGTGCCTTGAGATTCGTTAACAGTCACTCAAAAGATGTTGTTTTGCCAAGTCACCACTAAAGTTGGTCAGTCATGTTTTTAGCAGGCACAGATTAGCAAAGACTGAGGAGCGAGTGTGATGGAGAGGATGAGGGCCATGGCCCGTGGCCTCTGCGGAGGTCTGGGGGGTCTGTGCTTTCAAAGTGAGACAGATGTTCCAAGGGTGATGTTTCTTTAAGAGTCCTGGACAGGGCAAGGAGAGGTTGTGAGAACATTTTGAGTATGTTTTGAGAGTGTTCTGAGTAACTAACAAAGCCGGTTACATGTAAAGGGAATAGATAATTAGGCGTAATTAGTGCGTTCACGTCGTTAACCACCCCCATAGCGCTCTCTCTCTCTCTTTCTCTCCCTCACACACACACTCACTAGTCACCTAATCTCTCAATACATTCACTCAAGACATGCACACACACACACACACACACACACACACACACACACACACACAGTTTTGTTAACCTCCTATTTCTAATATTTCTTATCTTAGCTTTCCTTCAGATCCATTTTATCATAAAAATGTCTAAACTTTTACCGAAACCTTAAAGTATTTGAAGAATAGTTGACTAGACAGACTGACTCCTGATTAATTCGCAGCAGATAATAAAGACAGACCTATGAGAGACATCTAATAATATACACCATTCACAGAGAGAAGAACAGAGAAGTGGATGTCAGGAATGTCGCTGTCTATTGTCTTGCTGCTCTTATATTTTGATCTGATTTTATGTCTAAAAGCCTTTTTACACCAAGTCCAATACGACTAAGAAACATTAAAACACAAAATACTTCCAAACATTCTTTTTCTACCAAACATTCTCTGAAAATAATAAAACCTGAATGGTAATGTTTATTAAATTAAGATTTTTTTTTTTTTTACCATAACTACAATATTTTGGCCTTAAAATCTTAGTCATGTTTTTCCTCTGTCAAAACTTCTGGCTTTGGTGTGAATAAGCTGTAAGACCAACATTTGAGGTGCCTTGACATTCGTTAACAGTCACTCAAAAGATTTTGTTTTGCCAAGTCACCACTAAAGTTGGTCAGTCATGTTTTTAGCAGGCGCAGATTAGCAAAGACTGAGGAGCGAGTGATTGTGATGGAGAGGATGAAGGTTGTGGCCCGTGGCCTCTGCGGAGGTCTGGGGGGGTCCACGCTTTCAAAGTGAGACAGATGTTCCAAGGGTGATGTTTCTTTAAGAGTCCTGGACAGGGCAAGGAGAGGTTGTGAGAACATTTTGAGTATGTTTTGAGAGCGTTCTGAGTAACTATCAAAGCCGGTTACATGTAAAGGGAATAGATAATTAGGCGTAATTAGTGTGTTCACGTCGTTAACCACCCCCATAGCTCTCTTTATCTTTCTCTCCCTCACACACACACACACACACTCACTAGTCACCTAATCTCTCAATACATTCACTCAAAACACGCACACACACACATAGAGAGAGAGAGAGACAAAATCACACACTGCAGTGGTAAAAATACTTTGATGTAAGAGGAGTCGTCCTGGACTCAAAAGCATAAAGGCAGTGTTTTAAGCTGTCTCTCGTTCTCTTTTTACCCCGCCCCTGCTTCCACCCCCCCTTTTCTTTTTTGCTACCCACAGAGGCTGTAAGACACACAAAGATGAATGGACTACAACCTTTCCCCCCGTCCCCCTCTGCCACCTCTCTTTTTCAGTTCTCCCACCGAGCGCTCCTTAAGCCAGTCTCTGTCAATCCACCCCTCTTCCTCCCAAACAGGAGGGAAAAAAGCATCAAATGTTTTCGGCTGTCAGTAATGAGGTAGTGGACCTCATCAGGGTCCAATCGCCAGCTATCCTTGGCTTTTGTTGGAGCTCAATGGCAACCCTTGCTTTGAAAAACTCAAAGGCAACTTTTTTGAGGAGTGGAGAAGAGATAGAAAGAGAGACGGACAGACAGATAGAGAGACAGAATTAATTTTCATTCTAAATGGTTGTGCAGGGAAGCTGTGGGCATACAGCACATGCAACGATAAGAACTCTTTAAAATAAATTTTCACTATAAAATTGATAACTAAATAATCCATTTTATTTTTATTTATTTGTTTATTTTTTTTGGAATATCTGGTAATGACATGCGGGCGGGGGGGGCATTACAAAAAATTAAATAAAAATTACTATTATTATTATTATTAAGAAAAAATATTTCTTTTATTTTTAATTAACTTATAATGAATAATATTATATATTTTTATTATTATTATTATTGATGATAATGATAAAGTAGGAAAAAGAAGTAAGTTTATATTATTTTTTTATTTATTCTTTTATTTTTTATAATGTCTGTCAGGTAATGCAGACATAAAATACTTCTTCCACTTTTTATTTATATATTTTTATTTGATTTATTTTGCATATATTTTTTCCATGCATATATGTCCATGTGATCTGACACGTCATTAAAAATGGTGTCTTCAGAAATTATACCTGCCTCTGTAGACCGACAGACAGAAAAATAAATAAATAAATAGTGGGCTGCTCACCTGACTTTATTTATTTTTTTTATTTTTTGCTGTTTGCAGAGGGATGTATAATCATTTTACAACTTTTGCTAACATTGGGTTGGCTTGTCATGGGCAAATTTTAAAGAGAGGATGTGTTGTTGAAGTAGGGGTGGTCTAATTCAGTGGCTAAGTCTGTTAAAAAAAAGTCAACATGGCTGAAATTGTCCACTAAACAACAGTCATTAATCTTACTAACAGCAAGTGCTAGTGCTAAATCTAAAATTATATCATTCTAGTTGCCATTTTAATTCCATAGATACAGGTTTTAGTTATTTATTAAAAGGTCAGTCAGTTAGAAGATCCTGCACATTTTGAGGTGTCTGGCGGGTCTTGTTGAAGGCCGAGGACACGCATCAGATTTGCGTGGCAAAGTGCATTCTGAGTTGAGAAGGGCCGACGATGAAGATCTTTGAGGAGTTATGAGTCCTTATTAATGAACCCATCAAAGGCCATAATAATGCAATGATCCACAAGAGGACGTGTCTTCAACTGATTATGAAGAACCATGTGCTGGAATCATTACTGATTGTATTTCTCTCACCCTCTCCCTCCTCACGATTACTCTTCTGCGAGATGGCCCATCAACCGTTAAGATATAAAGGCAGAAATAGAAAGTTTTTACAAAAAAAAAAAAAAATAGACAGAATAGGGTGTGCAGAGGAATAACCCGTTTTGATGGCTGCTGGGGAAGCGCGGTTGTCGTGGCCGTGGCGGCTGTTTACATGGCGGCCTGGTGACAAGGTCGAGCGGGGTTGATGAAGTGACACTTTTCCTTTTGTGTTCTTCTGCTCGTGGTTTGTCAGCCTGTCATTATGGCTGATTCAGCCAATTGGCTCGGACGTGGAACTCTGCGCTCGAGAGAGAAAAGTTGACAGCGCTGGAGAATGGGGGGGAAGAGGCGAGAGATACAGGAAGAAGAGGAATAGATCGCTCCTCGCTCGCTCTGTGTGGTGATTGCTAATTATCTTTAGTTCAAGGAGGAGGGTGGCGGAAAATTCACTGATTTCATAATTCGCTGGAGCTGTCATTGAGGACTGATTCAGGCAAAGGCCTCTCGCCTAAATACCACATATTATCCACATCCTGTTAAAAATAATCACCCTTCCTTTTCATCAGTCATTTTTGTCATAGTTTCTCCAGCATTTTGTTCCTTTTTTATGTTTTTTCTTCCCCGTCACAGAGGTTTGATATGCTGTGGTTCCACACAGTCACTCCATAAAAGTGAGCCACTAACATGTTTAACAGTGTTGACATAGTTAGTACGCATATTTTATTTGACCCGTAACTACATATCACTTTGTTTCAAAGATGCTATTTTAGCAGTAGAGTAATTTCATATCACAAAATAACAGCGCAAAGATCCCATTATAAACTCTCTATACTTGCATTGTGAAAACTGATCAAGTTTATCCCTCAATCTTTTACTGTTTTAGATGGATGGATGGATGGATAGATATAGTTTAGACCATGTAAAATAATACTATGAATACCTGGATGCTAACAGTAGTTTAAAATCATTAGAAAAGGCCAAACTTAATGCATTTCTTAATTATATGGCTTACAACAGGATAATATGGATCACAGTATTATTTTGTTATAGATAATTAAAATGTGTTTTATTAACCCACAGTACATGTGGCATTGTCACCCCCTAGGGGTGAGCTGTGTATTGCAATACAAAATACATTGCAAAACAGAACTACTGTCATTTAAACTTGCTCTTGAAATGCTGTCACTTTCTCTCTTTTTATTTGTAACTATTCTCTTTTACCACATTTCTCCTTTGCTGTACAGGAGCACTGTCATACCGTCAGTCTTGACACTGGAATAGATTACCGGACAAGGGAAATGGAAGCAGCAGGAAAACTATACTACATGTAAGACAACTCTCTCTCTTTGTGAAAGAGTGATGTAACAACATTCAATTAATTTATTAAATTAATATATATTTTTTTATTAAATTAATAATTTAATAATTCAAACGTTGTAAGGTAGTTTGGGGCAATTGTAATTTTTATTTTTAGAAGTATTTGTTTCTTCATTTGTTTGCTTATTGGATGTCCAGTACTTAGACCTTTATGGCTTTAAGCAGCAGAACTGTTTTTAATATTGACAATAATAAGAAATAACTTGTATTATTCCTGACAAATTATACATATACGCTACATTTCAAAAGTGTTTGAAGAAATTAAAACTTTCAGCAAGGGCACATAGAATAAAGAGTCAATCAAAAGGGACAGTACATAAATTTATATAAAGATTTCTATTTCAAATAAATTCTGTTCTGAACCATGGTTTCCACTAAAATGTAAGCAGCACAACTGTTCTTAACATTGATAATAATAAGAAATGTTTCCTGAGCACCAAATCAACACATTAGAGTGTGAACCTGTAGTAATGGCTGTTGAAAATTCAGCTTTTTAATGTATTTTTTAAAAATCAAATATATGCAGGCTTAGTGAGCATAAGTCTCTTTAAAAAACATGAAAAAATTCTTACTAACCCTAAACTTTTGAATGGTAGTGTATTTATTACAATGATACATTATACATAATATATTTTTTGCTTACTTTACCTAATGGAACAGTTATTTTACCACACATAAATGTTTCTCATATAAAAAGATGGCAGTTGTAATAAATCTGAGTTCTAAAGGGGGAAAAAATGTAAATGTTTCAATTGCCTCTGATCTCAACTACCGACTGAGAAGAGAAAACAGAACTGAGAATAAATGGCAAGGGAAAGAATTACATATCATGAGTGCACATTAATATAAATATACACTCAGCGTCTTTTTCTGACTTATTATAAACCCTTTATCTCAACAGCTGCTCTTTTAGAGGATGTTAATATGCATGAGTTTGTTGACACATGATTGCTGCTCCCTCTTTTTCACACTCTCTCAATGTTTGTGTTTTGAATCCAACATCCTGTTCTATTGAGGCACTGTGAAAATTCAAACACAAGCCTTCAGCACGCACTGTTTGATGTGACCACTTCAAAGCTGGTTAATTTCATATTCAATTATCTTTCTCTTTCACCTCGCTTTCCATAGATCAAGTGAGCCTGATGCAGAGAATGCTGTCAATACACTGTTTGAGGAACTGGCATACAGACAAAATGATGGTAAGCGAGTTAATTTGCCTTTGCATAGATGGGGGTTTTAAGGTTAAGAGTGGATGTTTCTTGACTTAGTGTGTGAGGTTTAATCTTGTAGTGTTAGCTGTTTTTATGTGAAGACTTTATCATTTCAGTGCTAAAGTGTTAGATCTTTCTATTGCTGTCATTAACTGTATGTCTGCCTCTAACCATTGATAGTAACCAGGCCAAGAGTGCTGAACGTGCAAGGAAGAGAAGTAACCCTGAGCAGAACCTGTGGAACCATTGCAGACTGCACCTTCCAAGAGCTGTGTGAGCGAGTGAGTGTGTAGAAAATTACATACAATTCTGGTTTGAGATTTGTATTGTGGTGTCTTTTCCAAACGTTTTAGATGTGGATATAGGAGGGCAGTGGTTAAACTGGAAATGAACAGCATTCTGGCACCTTCAAAAAAGGAATAATAAATACTTGGTGCTTGTCATTACACCTATATTTAGTCAGTGTAATCACTCTTAGTAAACAAATAAATGAACAAATGGAGTAAGCTCATTGCATTTAAGCATTATACTTCCATCTTCAAATGTGGGCCACTCTCAGTTCCAATAAAGTCATAAAAAGCCCACGTTTTTAACACTTAGGCAGGTTCTGAACCCAGGATCCCTCAGGTCAAACATTTTTTGCCACTGGACCTGGAAATACCATAAAGGCTTAAAGGGATAGTTCACCTTCAGTTGCTGGTCCCCATTGACTTACATAGTATGGGGGGGGGGGGGGG
>NW_015558566.1:375481-382329 GCF_001515605.1 Sinocyclocheilus anshuiensis | reverse complement strand
GGGGGGGGGGGGGGGGGATGCTAATTATCCATTAAAGTGAGATTTGTATATTTATTTGTACGTCTGTGTATTTTTTATTAATTTTTTTGCTTGATTTTTACATTTATTTTTAAGTTTAAGTTTAATTTAAGTTTCGATAAGATTTTAAGACAGTTTTGACAGAAGTCTCTTATGCTCACCAAGGCGGCATTTATTTGATCAAAAATACAGTAAAGATATTTCATTAAAAAAAAAATTTTTTTTATTATATTATTAACTGTTTTGTTTTTTAAAATATTTTATGCCATTTATTCCTGTGATTGCAAAGCTGAAAAAGATTTCGGCAGACAGTACTCCAGTCTGTAGCGTCACGTGATCCTTCAGAAATCATTGTAATATGCTGATTTGGTGCTCAAGAAGCATTCTTAGTATTAACAATGTTGTCCATAATATTTTTGTGAAAACCATTTTTTTCAGGATTCTTTGATAAATAAAACATTTCAAAGAAAATTTAAGAAGAGCATTTAAAATAGTTTTTTTGCAACAATATAAATTTATTTATTGCCACTATTGATCAATTTAATGCATCACTGCTGAATAAAATAATACATTTCTTTAAAAAATAACTTATATCAAACACAAACGCATTTCAACATAGGCTATTATTCTTGGGATGGAAAGGAAATAATGTCTTTGCTCCAGAATCATCACCAGATTTAAAAAATCCACCAAAAAAATCCCAGTTTAACCTTTGCTTACTGCTAAGGATTGTGGATCCCAAAGTCAATATATATTACTCTCTTAGGGAGCTTACTTTATTCTCTCTTATGTATCACTCTGCATTTTCCACTTTATTTGCCATGTTCATCTACCACTACCATATCCATCGTCCCACTCTCCTGATACTATGTATTGTAATTGCCCATGCCTTCATCCATCCGTCCATCCATCTCTCTACACCTTCAATTCATCATTGCAGCCCTGTGTATGGCTAGTCTAAGCCAACTTGTATGTATGTGTGTGTGCTTGTTTATGTATGTAACCTTGGACTTGGTTTACCAGTATGATGCTCCCTTTTTTGTTTGTGAAGGAAAGAAAGAATGAGTATGCTGCTCTCTAATGGAGCCGAGGCACTGTCTCTGCGTCCTTCAGTGCTTTTGAGAGCGCTGTTCACTTCAACGCACTGAGAGTGTGAGCGAGTGTGTGTGTGCATGTACATGTGTGGATTTGTCTGAAGAGTCCTCAACTTCTTCGTCTTCATGGTCAGGCTAATGCAGTTGGGACTATGTCAGCATGTGTTAATGTGCCTTTCCACTTAGTTACCACAGAGATACATGCTGCCCAGAGAGGATACAGAATATAGGATGAAATAGAAGATTAGAGACAAAAATTCAAGAGGGAATAAGCACATGAGATGAGAGATGGATGGGTAAAAAGGTATATGCCAAGGCTTCAGAGACATCAGTAAAGTTTCCCTCTCAATCACTGTCATGGTGGAGAGACCCCTGAAGATCAAGCTGATGAATGTGTGTTTTATATTATATTTCCAAACATAATATACACTGTTCAAAAGTTTGGGGTTGGTAAGATGTTTTTAACGTTTTTGAAAGAAGTCTCATATGCTCATCAAGGCTGTATTTATTTGATAAAAAATACAGTAAAATTTTGAAAATCTATTGAAATTTAAAATAACTTCTATTTGAAATATTTTACAATTTAATTTATTCCTGTGATGCAAAGCTGAATTTTCAGCAGCCATTACTCCAGTCTTCATTGTCATGTCAGTGTTGAAAACCGCTGTGCTGCTTAATATTTTTGTAAAAACCATGATACTTTTTTCCCAGGATCTTCTGATGAATAGTATAAGTTCATAAGAACATCATTTATTTGAAACACATTTTTTTTTATTTGTAACAAAGTAATACTCTTTAATGTCACTTCTGATCAATTTAATGCATCCTTCATGCATTAATTTCTTTTTAAAAATCATCATTTACTCACCCTCATGTCATTCCATATCTGTATGACTTTCATTCTTCAGTTTTGAATAATGTAATGGTCTTTTTTTTTTAAACATTTAATTACAATGAATAGAAATAAAAAAAATGAAGCAAAAGCTCATGAGGATGAGTAAATAAATGTAATTTTAGTTTTTTTATGAACTATCCCTTTAAGCAGAAGAGC
Source organism: Sinocyclocheilus anshuiensis (assembly GCF_001515605.1). Classification (NCBI taxonomy): domain Eukaryota; kingdom Metazoa; phylum Chordata; class Actinopteri; order Cypriniformes; family Cyprinidae; genus Sinocyclocheilus; species Sinocyclocheilus anshuiensis. Next base: position 380,166 of record NW_015558566.1, on the reverse strand, counting down.
TTACTAAATATGGCTAAACATCTCTGTTTAATCATTACTGTTACCTAATTTTTCATGTGTGTTTATGTGCTTATCTGTTGTTTGCAGCCATTGGGTGCAGGGGATTATTTAGAAATCGCACGGCAGTTTGACACGGTCATCATACGGAATGTTCCTCACTTTCGAGTCGAAATGAAAGACCAGGCTAGACGCTTCACCACACTCATTGACAACTTTTATGACCAAAAGGTAACGACTCTTCAAAACACATACTAACTTTGACATCCTTCAAGCACATGCAGGCCTTAAACATGTCCATCGGCAGAACCAAAAACACTTGTTATTCATGTGCAAAACTAAAAAATACATTTGTTTCATAATAACTTTGTCATTCTTTGTTAGCACCACCAACCTATCGACATGGTTCAATTATGTGTTTGAACTCTCAGGTTAGAGTGGTGATATTGGCTGATGCACCATTACACCGCCTCCTTGATCAGGGACCGATGACTGGAGAGGAAGCAAGAGATCGCCTAATGATAGATGAACTCGGCCTTACCGATGTAATGACAACACCGTAACAGTGCCACCTATTGGCATTACATTATAATTCTGAAACTATACATAAACACTGAAAGCACACGTTAAAGCAGCACTGTGTAACTTTTTCTGTGTTCAAAATTTGTTAAATGTATATAATGAGCGAGTACATCATGAATTCATCTTCCAAACCGCGTTTTTGTCTTATTCCGAATCACTACGGTACACTTATAATAAGTACTTCTATTTGGACTATTGTAGCCTGGTCGGGTCGTCGCCGCTGCGGAGTAACACATACCTGCGTGAATCGCCATAGACATAAACTTAGAGAAGTAGCTCCGGATGGAATGTTCTTCCGCGGGATGTGTGCAGTTCTGTTTATTAACCGCTAGAGCGCCAACAGTTACATAGTGCTGCTTTAATGTTGCATGCATGTAAATATACTTAGTCATGTGTAGATAAAATCTCTCTGGTTTATTTTAATGAGCCTTGGTTCTTTGCTAATTCCTGTAGAAAGACATTTGTAATCGTTCATCAGACCTTCTTTTATTTTGCTCAGGAGGCCAGTGAGCGGCTGACATTGTTCACAGCAGATGAAGAGGTCTTTGCCTTCCAGAGGACAATATCTCGCCTCACAGAGATGCAGACCGAACAGTACTGGCTAAGTGGGGATCGGAGTCAAACATGAACTGAAACTCCCTTGCAGTAGCCAACTACCTCTTAATAGAGTCTTTGTCGCCTCCAAAAACATTTGAGATGGTACATTTCCATTACCAAAAACAGACTCTAAGCCTTATCTTATTACTTTAAAAGCAAGTGGAATTGTCCATATTCTCACATCACTATTAATATGTAAAACAAAATATGGACTGCAGGAGGACAATGCATATGTTGCAAAATAAGATGATGTGTAGCACCCTCTAGTGGATCGTGTATTCTGTTGTATTTAGAGGGAACAATATATTTATATTGAAATGTTTGATGTCTAATGTGAATTTATGCAGTTATGCTTCCTTAAATATCAAAGCATATTTACATATTTAAGGAATAATAATTGCTATAAAAAACAATATAATAATTTACATAAAGTAATAATTATGAGATAAAAGTTAAAATCATAAATTATGATTTACCAAAGCGGGTTTTTTTTCTTGTGTGGTGAAAATGAGCTTCCATTCCTAAATTATTAAAATGTTTATGAAAAAAAAACATTAAACATTGGTTGTACTGGTTGTGGTAATGTTAATGAATCTCCACAAACACATTTTATTCTATTTTATGTGACTTTATTATTTGACTTTATTTGACTTTACTTTTCATTTTTAAATTTTTTATTTAATTTTACTTTATTTTGCTTTGTTTTGACCAACCATGATGAGCATAACCTCCAAAAACGGTTATTAATCCAGTTTCTTTAAAATCATAACATTCAAAGGGGTCTAGTTTCTTTAATTTCTCAATTTGGTCTGAAGGTGGCAGTAGAAGAGTTCTGTTGCTTATTCACACCCACGTGCTCTGTGTTATTGTTTTACATGACACAAGGAAAGCATATTGCATATTGCATCCTCACAGAGAGAACTAGACTTAGGCACCCTCACCTACAAACAATACATCTATTACCATATGCTCATAGAGGCTAAAGAAAAACAAGTATCATAAATACACGACCTTGAACCGACACATATCTACTATCAGCTTCCATATGACAATATGTAATCAACAGTGACATTATTACAAACGTAGTGTCTCGTGTACTGAGGAACGGTTTTAGACATTGACAAGAGCTAGTGTCTACACGGTTATTATTGTAGAGGTCACCTGCAGACTTTTCCATCCATGCAGGGTTAGGAACAAAGGAAAGGGAGACAGAAGTGGGAGGGTTGATTTAAAAGATAAGGAGTGAATAGAGGAGCAAACAGTGAAGATGTTACATCTTTAGTGACTGAATAAGAAAACAGTCTTCAGTGACACTTGTTGGCCATGTAATAGTATCACAGAATAGCACCACAAATCGTGCAATTATGTAATATGAATTCTGTGTTTTTTACAGGTATTTCCGACTGTGAACCTGCATAAATGTCATCTTGTATCTCGATTAATGCGATATGTCGATACATACAGGTGGAAGAGAGCATTCCTTTACAAAGATCGTCGTTTTCACCGCGCCCGAGAAAACACGCATCTCTGCAGGAACAAAGGCGTGCTCGTGTTTTGATAAGACGTCGCTGTGCTAGAGAAGCGACACGGCAGAGCCAATTTCTTGATTATGAATTACGTCATGTGCTTGAATAAAACGAGGCTGGCAGCAGGGGGCGTGTCATGAAGAACGAATTCACGCTGGGATTAAAGGGCCAGCGAAAGGCAAATACAAGACATGCCTCAACATTTGTCAGTGGCCCCAGAGCAAGTAAAACGAGCAATTTTCTTTTAATTAAATACCAATATTTTCGTTATTATTTATTAAAAGAAATGGTTCCAATCAAAATGTCAGTTACAATCATTATTTTCTTTCTTGGAGTAGAATAGGCAATTTTACATCCACTGAAAGTGTAATGTAATTTTAAATGCCAAGATCCAAGAAAGACAAAAAGAAAATAAGTAATAAATAAATAAATGTAGCCTCTCATTGCAGTCTATTCCAAGTACTGTGAAAATACAATTTTGAAACTGAGCTCTGCTTTTGCCATATTTGAAACATAATTTGTGGTTATGTTCAGTTAAGTGTTGCCTTTGGATGTTTCAGTCTGTTCTTCACAAAAAAAATCAAATTGGTTACCAGTCACATATGGGCTACTTTTGTGGTTCTATTACTTTCTAGAATGTAGGCATTTAATAGCAACAAATCTTCTCTTCTGTATTGTGACGTAACAGATCTGTCGCTTGTTGATTGGATTTTGAGAAGTGGGCACTGCACTCAAAAAATGGGGAAAGATGAATGGGTTTTTACAGGCGAGTTTAAGCAGACTTAAATTATTGGAGAAAACCTGCCTAATTTACTAGAGAACTGTGTTGTTTCCCCAGAAGATCCAGTTATGACATTTTAGGTCAAATAAATAAATAAAAATAAGATCTGTAACATGCATTTCCAACATAGGGTGAATTTTAATTTCAAACCACCATACGGACATGTTTCAAAAAGAAGACAATACTGCATTGGAACAGTGGAGAAAATGACAACATTTCTGATGAACTATTCCTTTACGATATTAGGCTACTTATCAGGCATCTGATTATAACAAATTTGTCACATTAACTCTCTTAATACTGTACTATTGGCTAATTCTGGTTACCTGAAAATGTTGTCTCTAATCTATAGCACATTCCAGATAATATGCCCAGATAATGTTGTTTGCATGTCTGAACTACAATTTCTAGCAACTGAATCTATATGTGGAAATCCGATAAACTGATAGGGGCTCTCAGTGCTTGGAGTGACTTGTTTGAACATGTCCTCTAGCCTGCTGGCAGCTGTAATGGGGAGCAGTGGCCCTTTAAGAGGCGATCCCGTGCGCGGAATCTAGGGGGCAGGTCCCTGTCAGCGGTAGAGGCTGCCCTTCCCTTCTCGCCCTCCTCCAGTCACTCAGTCCTAAATTGAGCTCGTTTGAGTGCTGACAGACGATTAGAGTAGATAGTCCTCCTGTGCCTTTAGATAGATAGGTGCAGAGAGAGAAAGGGCTTTCTGGATGGGAATTTTCCGCAATGTACCGTTCGTGACATCGAGGCACTGGCGCGCGCTCTAACAAGACACTGTCATTAAGCGATAGTTGCGTCTCTACCTTTAATTGTTAAAGAGACTTCGGAATGCGAAGAGACATCGGGTCAAACTGGCAAATAATACAAAATGATCAGTTCTGTCTACGAGCACGCGTAGTTCTGTCCTCGTTATTGTAGTTGTCTTGATCTGACATAACGGCGTTTTGATTCTAGCCCACTCTGACAGTTCAGTTCTTTTGTCACTACAGTGACTTGCTGCTTGTGATGGTAGTGTGCAGTGACGTTGTGGCGCTTTGTCCGTGGCTACTGGCGAAGTGCGCTGGAGAGATATAGTTGTATTACATCAGTGCACCAAGTGACTGGTGTGCGACACAGAGAAGAGAAAGGGCTCTGGCTGAATGGTGCGTGTTGAGGTATTGCATTTTGCATTCTAATATTATAGTGTATACGCA
>NW_015558566.1:370108-375471 GCF_001515605.1 Sinocyclocheilus anshuiensis | reverse complement strand
CACACACACACACACACACACACATTTTATTCATTGTTGTTATTTACATTAGGTACAACAGTAGTGCTGGTTGACAGTTGCTATTTACGTGCGCAGTTTGTGTAAATACACCTTAAGTAATTTACTGATATTTTGTTTGGAATTATGCTAATTAGGCTTTGAAAACGTTGCAAATACTTGTAGACTCGTATGAATAATGTAATTTTAAACATGACATATTTTTAAAATGTTTCTCTTATTGGTCCCCTTTGCATTGAGGCTGTTTTTCGGAATCCAGCCAACCATCATATTAATAATATTGACTAATATTGAATATTGTTATGGAATAGCAATACATCTGTGTCCTAAATGTTTCACTTTCACAATAACAGTGGTTTTAATATCTCATTCGTGCGGTCATCTCCACTGGGATACTCATGATATGAGTCAGGATGTGTCATTATGAAAGTGTAACGAGCAAGAATATGTGCCATCAAGCAAGTGTTAAACTGAAATGAAAGCGGAGCACTTTGCATACAGTATACACGCTAATCTTTGTTTATATCTTCACGTGAGTGTTGCGCGGACCAACGCGTGCGCGCGTACCCCACATTTCCAGAAGCGTTCAATTTTCACTGGTTCATCAGACACATCGAAAAAGAATACGTTTAATTGAACGTTTAATGGTTTTTGAAATAGTAGCTTAAAATTATCTTATTTTGATGGCAAAATGTTAAATTTAAAGTGCATAATAATCTCTCTCTCTCTGTAATGTAATGTGTATGTGTATGTGTATGTATATACTGCACAGTTGTATATAAATGATTATGATGTATTTTATGTCATATGGCTTTAAATTGTATATTGTATTTTTGTCTTTCTGAAACACAGGGAGGGGTGTTAATTATCATAAAAATTTGTACTAGTCGCTCAAGAAGCATTTAAGCACCATTTAGAGTAGAGGTGCATTCATGGAATGCGACTGTGACCGCTTCCCACTGCCTATTTAACTTTGACCAAGACAATACAGAGGAGCGTCAGAGAAGGCTGGTAGAGGTGATGGCAGAGACAACCCTGGAGCCACTGTCCTCTCTGGACGTAGCCATCGATCCGGATTTTGAGCCACAGAAACGGCCAAGATCATGCACTTGGCCACTGCCAGAGTCCAGCTCGGCGAAGCCTGCATCCAATGACACTGACATAATCCCAGAGGAAGAGGATGATGAGGATGACAATGCGATGGCAATCAACGCCAACAGCGTGGGTGAAGGAGAGGACAATGGCAGCCCAAGCCTGGCTGAGGAACTGCAACCCGCTAGCGGTCAGGAGAACACAGGCTCCCCGCTTTCTTCTCACCCCACTTCTGCAACCACGGCGAGTCCGGAGGCGAGCGGTCAGGGCAGCCAACAGCAAACTCCCCGGAAGTCATCTTCAAGGAGGAACGCATGGGGCAACCTGTCCTACGCAGACCTTATCACAAAAGCCATAGAGAGCACCCCAGACAAGAGACTGACATTGTCCCAGATCTATGACTGGATGGTCAGAAGCGTCCCATACTTTAAAGACAAAGGCGACACAAACAGCTCAGCTGGTTGGAAGGTAAGCACTCCACTCAAGCAGTGCCTCCCAACTGTGTTCCTGTAGGCCACCAGACACTACACATTCTGGATGTCTCTGCTAATAAGCTGATGAGTTTAATCAGGTATGAAGGGACATTCTGTCATCATTTACTCACCCTCATGTCATTCCAAACCAAACTTTCTTTCCTCTGTAGAACAAAAAAAGAAGATATTTTGCAGAATGTTGGTAACCAAACAGATTTGGGTCCCATTGACTTCAATAGTAATTTTTTAGTCTGTATTATGGAAACCAATGGGACCCCAAACTGTTTGGTTGCCTACACTCATTAAGATATCTTCTTTTGTGTTTTACAGAAGAGAGAAAGTCATGCAGGTTTAGAATGACATGTGGCAAAGTAATTTTTGGGTGGACTATCCCTTTAAGCAGACATCCAGCATGTGTACTGTTGGAGGGCCCCTTCAGGAACAAGGTTGAGATCCACTGTGCTAGAGAATGCGTGTCATAAGGTGCGCAAGTGTCTCTTTTATTCCATGTGCGATCTCATTCTGCATCACAACCAGAAACACATGTTCTGGCATGTTTGGCCACGCTTACTCACGCACAGAAAACTGAAACTGGAAAGGTTTCGAGGGTGACTCAATGGTGCAGTGACGTCTCCTATAAACAAACTATTTGAATACCAGCATTATGCTGGCAAATTAGGCATGATCAGTATGGAAAATTTGTGTAGCAAAACAATTTGTTAAAGTTAGTTTAGATGGACTTTGTCTTGTGATAATGTTTAAAAGCCATAAATAATATATCCTCAGAGCCAAGCCTAATAAATGTCCATGCATCCAAATGCCTTTGTTCATATCCACGCAGTACAGCTTACATAAAACTTGGCACGGTAAATGTACCCACTCTAGAAGCTGCCCAGGCTGTTTATGTAGGTGTTGAATGACGTTAGGAATTGTGTAACAACTCAGAATGGCACAAGTTTCTCCTTAGCAGTCAGCAGGCAGGACTGCCTTCAAAGGGAATGTCATGGCCATGGGCAGGAGCCAGCACAAGACATATGGGCCTTTCACTTACAGAGCCAGGGCGAGTTGGGGGAGGGGGTGTATGGTGGGGTTGTTAGTGCAAGGTCAAGGGCTGAGTTTGCGGCAGGAGGCCCAGCTCGCCCGTCCCATTGGCCGTAAATAGCCATGAATTACAATAGTGAAAGGAGAGTTACTGCCGGGTCTGTGGCAACGGCAAACTATGTGGACTCTAGCACAGCATGGAACTGTTTGCACACTGACTCGTCTAGCATTCAGGACCGTGTGTGTGCATGATCATATTTCTCAAACTGCTATGCAAAACATTACCTGTCAGTCAAACATGTTTTATGATCAAATACCATTATAACCACAATTCTAGCATGAGTACACACAAATAAAAACACCTCCCCCTGGACTCTGTTACAACCAGTAGTCCAGTGCCTGCTGCCATTTCTGATATGTGTAAAAATGTTTAAATGTGTTCCACTGAACTTGGCTACTGTGTCACCTTGAGCTCTAAATATGACAACTCGGAGCAGATCTGTGTGTACAGAGTGTGGGTCGGTTGTAACACAACCTCAGATAAACACTCCTGCAATTAGCATTTAAGTAAAACTTGCATGTACATAATGCATGATACATGTACAGTATATATACGCATACAAACGTGTTTTGCATCATTTAAAGAATTGACACTGAATTTAGTTCAAAAGTTCCAAAGTTGAAGTTTGAATGAAATGGAAATGTACTATTTTAAACAATTAATTTGTGCAAATGTTTATTTATTTATTTTTTTATTTTTTTTTTGACCTACTTGGTCATCTCAATATCTCAACATTCTGATAAAACCACTTCACTTAAACCCGTTCTTGATGGATAGATACTTGATACTTGAAAAACAGATACTTGAAAGATGAAAACATAAGCAATGAGACCCACCTCGACCCTCTGAAGTATTTCAGGTATTGTCAACATTTGCATTTAACGGTAAATTATTGCAAAACCTGCAAGAAAGGCCGGTTTCCATGCTAATTAGGATTAAAGTTGAAAAAATTAAATTAAGAAACCTGAAAGAGCAACAAAAGATAAGTAGGCCTAAGATGTCCTATCCAAACACAAAAGGCTGGAATGGCCAAGTACAGGTGCAAAAATGACAAGCTGCATCACTATGGCTACCAGGTCACTGGTCCTCTCTGCTTTAATGAGAGGGTTTGGATGACATGTGATCTCATAAAGGTGCTCCTTTGTTTCTGTTGAACATACTGTTGTGACTGCAGGAAAGAGAGAGAGAGGGAGTGACTGTTATAGCATAGATGACATTACAGCACCCTCCTCCTACTCTCTGCACTGAATGTTACAGGATAATGCTGTGTGTTTATTTAATGATCTGGTTATACAATCGCGTTGAATGTGAATAAAGTCCAGAATGCGTTTGAAAAGGTTTCCTTTGCAGGTGTACAAGTGATGAGATTGATTTATCGTTTTCCTTCACAATGAGCTCCTGCAGAGACAGATCATTCCTCTAGTGCCAAATGATGTACTCTACTCTTAAGCCTTTAAATTATTCAGTGCTTCGAGCATTAATTTGGGTCATTTTATCAATTTTTCAGAGACACCTCTTGAGGGTCTCTCACACACACTTGCACATTTGCCAGCTCACTGCTTTTAATCTTGTAATCTTGTGTCCACCACACACTTGTCTTTATCCTTATTACCTTGCGTAACCCTGCTGTTTATCTCACATCTGAAATATAATCAGATTATGTAACTTAAAAAGAACAAGCTACTACAATAATGTGTTGCACCATTCTTGTTCCTGGAACACTTAATATGCTGAGCTGCCACGCTAGGCCCAATTGAAATCTTTCAGTCACTATGATGAAAGCGTTCTGGTCACCCTCCTGAGGGTCTGTATTCTGCGAATTTCATTCGGCACGGTTCCAGGATGTAGGTGGGCTATTTAATATTTTTCCTGTAATCTGTTTATTGTCAAGAGGGTGGGTAAACAAATACAACATTATATAATTATTAGGGCTGTCATCGTTAATGCGTTAACGCATGCGATTAATTTTACAATCCTTAACGCGTTAAAATAATTTAACGCAATTAACTCCAAAATTACTGAAGCACAATTTCTATTCTAACCCTTTAACCCAATTTTGCTTCTTTGCTTGCGATTAGATCATTTTAAGCCGCTAAACTCCGGGAAAGTTTTCAGTCCACTGATCCAGTAAGCGAATATAAAGGAATATAAAGTTATATATAATAAAAATATAATAAATATAAAGGAAACCAGGCTGATTACATCAGAGATTGCAGAGAGAACAGAGACCCGCGTTGCGTTTTAAGTTAATTATTCATTCCAGTGTGTTTCGCTTTAAAACACGAGCTCTGTCATATTCTGTGATTGTCTCTGAAGAGAGCGAGCCCCAACACGTCGCGCTGTGTGAAGTACAGGCTGAATGGGTTGTCAACACATCCCACTGCTGTATGGCCAGATGAGACGCAAACTACGGTTTCTCGACTTGATAACCAGTCTCGCTAGTAAAGTTTTGATGGATGACGACTGCAATCAAGGTAAAGACCATTGCGGTGGCGTACAGGAGTAGGGCTGTCGCGATAACCTCAATATCGCAATACCGCGCTATTGACAAGCAAACCGCAGAGGAATGCAAGAACCGCAACAACCGCGATTTTTGCGTGTTTTCTTTTTTCATAGGGTTATGCCCTTCTCGTTTTACACTTCGTGCATGTGTACTGAATATTAAATAAGTTAGTAAT
>NW_015558566.1:367795-368491 GCF_001515605.1 Sinocyclocheilus anshuiensis | reverse complement strand
TGAATTACTGAAATAAATGAACTTTTCCACGACATTCTAATTTATTGAGATGCACCTGTATATTTGTGAAAATAGGTAGTCATGTCCACGAAAAGCCAAATCTCTGTCTTAGCATAGACGCATTGGTCAGCTGAGCCTTCTAATGTGGCGCTCGAAGTTAAAATGATTTCAACAGCATTTTTCATTTTGTCTCTCTTTGAATGAATATGAATCGTTTTTGAACATGTAGCTGAATGAACGGTTTAAAGACTCACTCAAAGACAGTCCCTTTCCACCACCTTGTGGCGCAACAATGTAACTGCACTGAATGACAGCCCATCTAGAACACGCACAGGCGGAAATATCAATAGAAAGTCTCTTGTCCAGTCGGATTCGAGGATCAGAACGAACTGTTATACATGTAGGCTAACAATAGCCTAAAAATCTTATTGTCGGGTTTATGTTCTGTTATGTGGATCATTATTTTGTCATTCTCTTTTGTTTACTTCACTTCCTGTTTCAACGCTATTTGGTTTCGGTTTCATTGGTTTCTGAATATGACCTCGTAACACATACACACACAAGATTATATATGGCGATAATACCGCATACCTCGCTATTGAGCTACTCAAAATTACCGCAAGGAAAATTCCTTCACCGCAATAGCCCTATACAGGAGTCGTACAGTAAGCACGCGTGAGTCCGTTATAATAATGC
>NW_015558566.1:349125-367705 GCF_001515605.1 Sinocyclocheilus anshuiensis | reverse complement strand
ATCAAGGTAAAGATGATTGCGGTGGCGTACAGGAGTCGTACAGTACAGTAAGCACGCGTGAGTCCACTATAATAATGCGTGTTTGAGTGCTCTTGACGCACTGATCGCACATTGTATTTATGCACAGGCACAGACATTTCCGTACATTCACATTGTTTCCAAACACATTCACGATAATGTTTGTCATGTTTATGTTGCTGTGTTTAGTTATACTGAATGGATCAGTGTACTGTAGTAGATGCAGTCAGCAGGTGATTAGTTTAGGTTTTTTTTTTGTCATCTCCATGTGGTCCTGTTTGGTATCGCAACTTGGCTTCTCTAAAATGTAAAAAAGTTATAATATATATACTGTGTATATATATATATTATATAAATATATATTATGTATTTAATTAACATTATATATTCACATTATACGTGCAAAACGGCACTCCTAGAAGTGCTGTATATAATATCTGTATTTTAACACGATGAAATGGAATTAGTGACAGATCTTTTCTTCCGTATTGTGACGTACATCAGAGTGTAATGGATTATCATGAAAAAAAAAAAAAAAAGTAGGGCGGCGACTTGCATAGGTCACCAAAAATCAAACAAGCAAACAAACAGGTGAACTGTGCACAATTAGATCTATAATAAAAATTAGAAAATAATTTATTAATTAAAAAGAATTTTCATTTTAATGAAAATGACTTTAAAGACTTTAAATTTGCAGAGAAAATATGTGGGAGGTGTGTGCAGACATGTTGCTGTGGCTATGACTGTTAACTCATGTACAGTCACTGTTTTCAATGTTAATGTTCATGATTGGTGGTTTTATACATGCCTGGTCATGTTTAGGTGCGTGAGAGGTCTTGAAATGAGGGTCACATAGATGTTTTGGAACACGAAAGTAAGCAATTTTCTGTTAATTTTATTTTACCAAGGGCTGTAAACGGTAAAACTACTTGCTCTAATTTGTATGCACTTTTCCCCCGCACCCAGCAGACATTTGCATATTTGAAAACATTTGATTAAAACAGAATTCCTGATGGGACAGAATCTACAGCGGCACGTCAGAAGCAGATATGCTGTGGTTAAGACATTTGAATGTATTTCTAGTTCAGCCTTTGCTACTTCCCACCTTTTCCGTGCCCCTAATGTACCCGCTCAGTTTTCTAAAGGTGTTGCAGCTCTGACCTGAGGCTTTTGAAACTTTAATTTGTTTTGTTCCCGACCCGTCATTTCCAATTACGTGTGTCTGCCCGTCACGGTGCAGATAAATAGTTCTCGTTTAAACTTTAATTAGTACAATAAAGCTAGATTTCTATGTCAGGAGCTTTTGGCCAGACAAAGCCAGCAGTAATGAGAGGAGATGCGGCTTTGTAGAGAGTGATTATTGCAGTGAACAGAGGGAAATGACAGTTTCAGGGAAATACATCCTCAGTGACAATCTCATGCATCAGCCCTTTGAGAGATAACAGAGAAACATTGTCAGACAGGAGTGGGCGATTATTAGCCTGGTTGCGGTGACGCAGAGGGTCTATTTTGGTGCTCATACGTGGATGTGGGTGTGTCGACTTTTGATTAGACAAAAGATTGGATTGATTAACCCAGATTGAGTGTGGCTTCGATTGTGGAGCAGGTGTTTAAATATGGGTCTGCGATGATGTAAGGCTTTCAGATCCTCCTTGACTAAGCAAATTTATTTTCTGTGACATAACACCACAGCGGCCACATGGACGTCATGAATTTGGTAGTCAAATTTATGATGGCTTGTGTATCTGACAGAGCCATAACCACACAACCTAAATCAGTGGAACCCAGGACAACATTTTTATGGGCCCAATAAGTATGCTATATGACACCTGACACCTAGACAAAAATCTAGGAAACTTTACAAAGCTACAGGTTTGGATGGCCATCAGTTGGATTATTTGTTTATCTTCACACTGAATCCTAACAGCAACAATCACCGAGTAGGTCCAAAACTATACTGCACAGTTTTATATCAAACATACAAATAATTCTATTTGCAAATAAATGCTGATTTAAAAAAATCACAGTTTCCACAAAACTATTTAGCAGAACAACTGTTTTAAGCATTGATCAACATTTAAATGATTTCTGAAGGATCATGTGACAGGGAAGACTGGAGAAATGGCTGCGATCAATTCAGCATTACCATCACAGGAATAAATTACATTTTAAAATATATTAAAATAGAAAACAGTTATTTTAAATTGTAATAATATTTCACAATATTACAGTTTCTACTATATTTGTTTATCAAATAAATGCTGCCTCTGCAAGCATAATAAACTTAAAAATGGTAGTATAGCTAGATTAAAATAAAATAAAAATGATCTGGTTAAAATAAAACATTTTGTGCATGTATGAAAGCTTGTAGGTCAGGGGCGTCCGGTCTTGCTCCTGGAGGGCCAACATCCTGTAGTTTAGCTCTTGTCTCAACACAACTGCCTGATTTCTAGCAATCCTAAAGACCTTGTTTGAGGTGTGTTTAATTGGGGTTGGAGCTAAACTCTGCAGGACAGTGGTTTTCTAGAAGTTTCCACCTAAAACTCTTAGGGATTTTTTTCCACGTCACTGTGGTTTTTGGATTGCTCACTAAGTATCTCTGTCTGAATGTTTCTCAATCGGAATTTCTCTTAAAGTCAAAGTCTTTTCCAAGAACTGATGTCATAACAGTACAGTTTGTGACACAGCCCCAAACTAACACCTCTTATCAATACAGTGTGTTCTAAATAACAGGCCAATCAGATGTTCCGCAGGCTGTGAGGCCATTGGCACATGCCTATTATCTGTTTTAAGAGTCCATTGCCTTGCACACAATCAGCGGGGGCTTATCTCTTTTCACTGCACCTTCAGTGTTTACACACCTGTCTTTAACCTGCCCCGGGGTCAATTCTGGTGATATGGATGTCAGTGGAGGCCAGTGGATCAAGCTGAATAGGGCCAAAGTGCTGACTTAGCAGTAAAGTCTGCAATGGTTCCAGCTGCTGGACACATCAGCAGTTTGTTATCAGCCAGCTCAGTCAGAGTGAGGAAGCAGTATATCAGGAACATTATGGCCTAAAGTAATGTGGCACATGCCTTTTGCCACATATTTGAGGGCAGCCATTCTAATTTCTAACACTGTTTGTATTTTTAGTTAGATTTGCTCATTTTTGTCCCATTTACCTCTGCCTGCCCTCCTCCCCCATCCATCTCTTTCTATACTCCCATGTGTGCCACAGTGTTTATGGGGGCATGAAATCGCTACACAGCTCGTGGGCATCTCGTGTGCGTCTTACTCAGACTGCCATCACTGACACGCTGCTCTCACTGTTTGTCTGTATTTGTCTGTCTCTCATTAGTTCTTCCTTTGCATTGCACGTTCTCAGAAAAGATAATTCTCTGTCTTTGCATATGCCAATCAATCCCTCTGTAAAAAAAAAAAAGTTCAAGCTAGTCAGTCTACAGTAGGTCCAATGCACTATAAACATTATGGATGGTAGAAGAAACTAACTCAATTAAATTAATACTTAATCATTTGGTTTACTGTATATTTAATCATTTTGAATTTACACATTCACAAAAGAATCACAGTGCCTGCTTGAAATTTGACAGTGATTGACAACAAGAAATCACTAAGATGTGGCAGACAATCAGATTTTTAGTGCAGCTTTTATGGAGAATCTTTACACAGAATTTGTTCACCAGAATAGTTTTGTAATCTCATTGTTAACTTGAAAACCTGGCATTTTACGTCTGATAATGCTGAAAATTCCATTCTTTTACTCACCCACATGCCATTCCAAATATACTTTTTAGAGATACCAGTTTGTAATGACTTGAGGGTGAATAAATGACAACATTTTCATATTTGGTTGGGCCTTCCCTTTATAAGTATAGCAGCAACAAAAAAGAGGGTTAAAGGGGTAGAGAGGATGATAAATGGTCAAACGAATTATGGTTTTGGCACAAAAAAATGTACACTACTAATAAACTTTACATAAAGATGTTGCTACACTGTCAGGAATGCCTACGGAGAGGAGCCAGGAACGCCGAGACGAGGGATAATCATAAACAACAGTCTTTAATAATCCAAATGCCGGGAAACACAGGGCAGGCTGGAGACACACGTAGCACATTTAACACCAGACAAAGCAATCAAGGGGCAGACAACACTATAAATACAGGGCTTAACGAGGTGTAATGAACGGGACACAGGTGAAACAAATGAGACAATCAACAAGAGGGAGAAACTAGGTCACGGGGACCACATGGGGAGAAAAACACACAGAGACAGTCCATGGGCATACCTTTTAAAGTTTGACAAAATGTTTTTAATACTTCAATGATGAATAATAATTCAGCAAATGATCAAACAGTAGCTATGTTCCCATCCACCTATTTTTATGTGCATTTTGGAATATCACATAAAAACAATGCTGAATGCAAACGCCAAGATGTGCATAAATTCTAAAAATGTGCAAAATTTATGTGTACAATTGAGTAGGATAAACTTTTTATCCGATAAAAAAAGATGCACGTAAATTACGATGGAAACACATTTACCGAATAAATTCCACCATACGCATCAAAAAAGTCATTTGATTTTGCACGATGGGACGGAATATCTTGACTAACCAGCAGACCGATCTCGTTGCACAGCATCTGAAATGTTGTTTTGGTCCTTCTGAAATGCCTGAGCAAAGTCAGTCATCAAAGTAGGCAATTTCTGTATAATGGTCTTACACGACTGCGCTCCCAAACAGCAGGCATCCGCCTCCAAAAGCAATGATCGCATTTATTGTGCTTCGTCTGCTCGCTCTGAGGCGCAAGTACAATTATTATATTAAGTGGCTTCTCCTACAGTACTTTTCTTAGTGATATTTAATGCCAGTTTATCAGGAAGTGACGATTTTGTTCTCTTTGACTCGTTGGATGGAAATAATTCGCAAATGTTTTATGCAATATTCCAGTTTTACGCATAAGTTAAATTTGCATATTTGGATGGAAACATTGCTGAAAGTAAAGATGTTTATAATGTTAGAAATGATTTCCATTTCAAATAAATGCTGTTTTTGAGAACTTTCTATTCATGAAAGAATCCTGAAAAAAATCTAGCATGGTTTCCACAAAAATATTAAGCAGCACAACTTTTTTCAACTTTGATGATAATAAGAAATGTGTCTTGATCATCAAATCACAAAGTGACACTGAAAATCTATTTTGCCATCACAGAAGTAAATTGCATTTTATAATATATTAAAATAGAAAACAGGTATTTTAAATTGTAATAATATTTCACATTTTACTCTTTTTACTGTATTTTTGAGCAAATAAATGCAGCCTTGATGAGCATAAGAGACTTCTCTCCAAAAACATTAAAAAATCTTACTGACCCCAAACTTTTGAACTGAAGTGTATAGAAGTGTATAGAAATAGTTTGCTTGAATGGCATGGAGGGTCACAAGGTTTAATGAGTAAACATGCTCCTCATTGACTGCATTCTCAAACAGTCACACTTTCTGAATCCCACAAACCAAGCATGCAGTGTTCACAGAGTTTACACATTCTGCAGTATATACATATACCCTCTACGACACCCCCTTTGTTTTTAAGGAGTTAAGAGGCCCTGAGTTTGTTTCTTTCATTCCCGTAGTCTGTGTTGATGCTTTTGACATGCACACTGGCAAATGGGTACAGACATACACACACACACACCCCTTTCTGGGAACGGTAATGCATTTCCTTGCTCATATGCTTCAAAGATAGGCCTTTTCTTTTATGTGCGGATGAAAGCATGTGCGCATGAGTGACCGTATGCAGTAATGTAGCGTGAACTCCCACATTGCAGCCTATTTGTGTGTTTGTGTATATATTTATTATTTTTCTCTCAGATTACTGTGAACGGGTGGGTGGGGTTGCGAGATTACACTCTCCTGTGTTGTGTGTAGACCTTGTGGGAAACATACAGTATCAACATTGTTTGAATACAAATGGCTCATTATATAACAGCGTATGAAAGCTGTGAATGAAGAGATCTTAATTTGCTTAAACACTGGCATTGGATATACAGTTGCTTATATAAGTGGCTTATGCTTGCTTCTAGCTGAATGTTGTGGGTGTTTATAGTTTACCATCTCAACATTATTTCCATAGGTCTGAGAGAGAATAAAATAACCACACTGTTTGTGGTACTTGGATGCAGTGAAAACGTGCAACAACAATTGTGTAAAAGTGTAAAAAGCAGTGAGTTTTGCAGAGGTTTGGTTTTGGTAAAGTGAAGTACAATGACCCACACAACCCACACTGTGCACTCTTTCCAATAAAGCTACATTAAAAAACAAAGGGAAAGGCAAACAGAAATAGAGACAGACGGATAGATAGAGATTGGTCCAGTGGGAGAGGATTGCTGATGATCTAGCTGGGAATGACATCAGCTCTCGACTGAAAGGGCTTTTAGACTGATTGATTTGCACATATGCAGTGAGAATATGACGCTGATGTGAGTTAGCATTCGCAGTATCAGCGCCACATATGATAGTGTGTGTATTATTGGTCTAAATGATTGGTAAAATCATTGCCTTTCCCAACGGATTTTCTTCCCTCTCAGTGCTGCTTGGTAAATATGGGTTAGTGTGCCATTCCTGTCTCTCCTCTCCCCACTTCTTCTCCCTGTTTGTTTTACTTTTCCTTTTTTTCCACCCAGCTTTTTGCTCCCTTCTATTTTTTTCCCTCTTCCTGCAGCTGTGCAGGATCCAAGGATTTCCAGGAGAACACAAAGGCTTGGAACAGCCAGGCTTTCTGACACGTAGTGTTATGCTGAGTTGCAGCATTCGTCTGAAGACGCTTTCAACCCTTGGTTAATATATTAGTGTTATTTTGACTTGTTGTGTAATTGGCTTGTTGTATACATTATGCGTAGTAAAGACAATTTCTCAGTGGTGTGATGTGCAGTGTGAGGATTAGTCTCTAAACTTGAGGCTTAGTCAGGTGGCTGGTCATATGAGCTGACTTAGTGTGCGATGTGTGTATGTACACATACAGTGCGTGCGTACAGAGAGCGAGCGGAGATTAAATGAAGGATCATAGTGTAATCTGCTGTGTGGTTACATCAGCTTCATTATCACACCATGCATCACACCAGATTGCTTAATGCAGAGAGAAATTACACCATGAAAAAGAAAAAGGTGGAGAGAGTCAGGGGAAGAGTAAAGGCAGATAAAATGCAGTCATGCATATTACAAAAAAACAGCCAAAATAAATAAGGATGAGGAAAGAGCTTTGATTTTCCTACCAGTTGCTGACCAGGATGAGTCTTTGAGGATGACAGCATTTTCCAACCTTTTTGGTTTATGTATTCTGACAGCCGCCTGCCTACAAATGAATGAATGAATGAATGAAAATGTCTGATCTTGCACACACAATTCACACACACTAAAAACAATTAGTTATTTTAATGAGTTAAAATGCTCTGTGGTTTAAAAGTTTGGGGTCAGTTTTTCTTAAAATACCTTTAAAATAACTTTTTTTCAGCAAGGATGTATTAAATTGATCAAAAGTGACACTAAAGACTTATGTAATTACAACAAAAAAAAAAAACTTCCATTTTCAAATAAATGCTGTTCTTTTTAACTTTCTATTCATCAAAGAATCCTGAAAAGAATATCATGGTTTCCACAAAGATAAATAAAGTTAAGCATCACAACTGTTTTTAACTTTTACAATAATAAGAAATGGTTCCTGAGCACATTAGAATGATATCTGAAGGATCATGTGACACTGAAGACTAGAGTAAGACCTGCTGAAAAATCAGCTTTGTCATTACATGAATAAATTATATTTTAAAATAAATGAAATAGAAGTTTTTAGTGTATTTTGGATCAAATAAAAGCAGCTTTTGAGAGACCTTTTTCAAAAACATAAAAAAAAACCTTTTGAACAGTAGTGTCGATGTATACTTCGATGTATAATCCTGAATAAGAATAAGAATTTTTGAATAAGATTTTTTTTCTTGAATTTTTTTTATTAAAAGGTAACTGAAAAAAAATCAGATTAATCATTTGTTATTTTAATTTATAAAAATAATTAAATGTTTTCATTTTTGTAATTAATAAATTTAAGTACTGGAAATATATATATATATATATATATATATATATTCTGTTCTATAGGTTTAACAAATCAAAATGTTTTCAAGTATCCCAATAGTTGGGAATCACTGCTCTATTACATGACCTCCCGATGACCCTGTTTGGTGTTTGTTGAATGTGTGTGTGTCCGTGTAATTTTATACAGGAGTTCGAGTTTCTTTGTGTGTGCTAGGGTATGCGGAGTGTATATTTGATTGGCCAAACCTCTTCATGGTCCACTGAGGTTTCATCTCAGCGGTGAACAGGCAGATTTAACATCAGTCAGGTACCCCATCATTTACAGAAACAAAACCCAGCACAGACCCTGGTTCAGGAATTCTGAAAAATATTGTGCAAAGGATGAAAACATGGCGAGCATTTTTTTTCTTGCTTTAACTCTAAAATTGTACAGAGACTGTGAGAGCTTGTGCTGAGCATGAGGAGTGTTATTGGCTGACTCGCACTCCTCCCCTGTCTGTGATTGGCTGGAAGGTTCAGTGGGGCACTCAATCAGCGCTGTGGAAGCATATGTAGGTCAGTGTGTAGCTGTGCTGCATGGTGTGTTAGTGTGTGTGTACCGTGCGGTTGCGTACTCTGGCAGTCCTCCAGCTCTCTCTTTCAAAATTAGAGAAAAGGGTGGAGGGGGAGGGAGTGAAGGAGAGGACAGAGGAAGGAGTAGACTGTGAGGCCTCTTCTATCCAGTCTGCGCATTAACGACACTAAACGCATTAGTGTTTAGTCTCAAATTGGTGACAAACATTTGGAACAACTTTTCTGAATGTAACGCCAAACAGATTTGCATTTCGTGGCCACAGATACTCTTTTAATCCTGTAAAAAGAATCTTGTTTCCATAGAAGACGTCAACAATGGCTGGTTCCTATGACACACCCTCTGAACCAACTTTGCCCAAACCACTACATATAAATACACAAGGATGCAAACATAAATCTGACTCATTTAGTGGTTCTTGTTCTAACTAGATGTACCACTGGCAACCTAAACAGACCTTGGAAAGCTGTAGTGTTTTCAAAGGATGTGGATTTACAGTGAAAATGAGAGAGAAAGGGAAAGCCAGGGTGAGGGGGAAAAGCAGCCTTTAAGCGTTGTCCAAAACTACACTTCTGTATCTGTCTTTAACGACTGAGCCCTGAAAGTGCCCCATGTACTTCTAAAGCACTTCCCTCTGGCACGGCCAGGAATTTAGCTTGAGTCCCTAAGGCGTGACACAAAAAGCACCGAAAGTCTGTTGAGCTGCTAAGCTTACCCGCAGTGAATAGCTATCCCCTCTAAAAAGCTCCCACTGCACACACACACATGTGCTAGGCAACCAGGCATGGGCGAAAACATCAACTCTCTTATATCTCCAGACGCTGTATGTCTAGACGGAGAGAGCGAAAGGGTCAGACAAAGAGCCTCATGAGTGTCTCTGTCTGTTCATTTTACAGTGAACCAACTCGCACACACACTTAAATATGCACACATACCCAAATACAAAATTACTAAAAATGGTGGGCACATTCTACACTTCAATGAATTATGAATCACTGTTGTTAGGCAGATTGAATGCACAAGGTCCTTGCAGATTTCATACAGCCCACATGCAAAGCTCAGCAGTCTGTCTAGACACACATTGTTAGTAGAAATATGTGATCCAGTTACTTTTTACACACTGTATACAGTCTATCTATCTATCTGTCTATCTATCTATCTGCCTGTCTGTCTTTCTAGCTGCGTCTGTCTGTCCTAGACATCCATCTTTATTAAAATTTGTTTTAAATGGCAGTCAGGACCTTGTAACCTTTGTGTCAGAAAATCCAGTGTTTACACAGGAGTTTCGTTAACACATTGAAACACAAGTAGAGTGTAAAAAAAGCATCAGCTGACAACCACACCTTAAGAGTACACATGCATTATTCAGTTATTTCGGACCCTGTAAGCAGAACCTAAGAGTAAACATCCTGCACACCTCTGTTGGTTTTTCAACTTGTCTCGTGATCTGACCGAAACTTCTGTATGTCTGCAAATAAAAACAGAACATAAACTTACTTCCCTTTTCTGATTGCTATTTAAATCAGCAAATTATGGCCTTAGTCACTGCTGTGGGTGAACAAGCGTTAGCATTTTTGATGCAAGGAAAGCAAAGTGATTTTTTTAAAGATGTATGCATGAGCAGGCTTGCAACAGCTGTGCACTGCACTGCTTCTATTATGTAATTTGTGTCAGAGCTTAGTTTGAATCAAGTTAGGACATTTGATAAATATAAGTATTTTTATTTTAGGGAGGATGGAGATGGCTGAGTAGAAGTGTGTGTGTATGTGCATGGGCATACATGTACAGTATGTGTCAGTAGGAGGGTTGCTATGCAGGTTTTTCAAGTTGTCTGAGAGTTGTGCTCTCCAGTCCTCAACTGAAGAACTTGTCAGCACTTTTTGCCCCTCTTTTGTGGATGGAAACCAGTGCTATGTGCTCACGTATGTCTTGATTGTATGAAGTTCCGAAGCTCTTTTTTTAATTCCAGAGAGAGGCCCAGTTCGTCTATGAGTGTGCGTGTGTAATGATTCTGGAAGGAGTCCAATTTGCCGGAGAGCGTGTGAATGCGTTGGAGCCGTGCCAGAGAGTTCAGCGCAGTAGATGAGTTGTTACTGGAAGGCTTTTGTTCTGGGTTCCACTAGAGAAAAGTCCTTTACAAGAGTCAGCCAGTCAAAATGGCAGAAGGGAGAAAGGAGAGGAAAAGGAGAGGAGGAGGGGAAAAAAGTATAAATGTCCTACTTGTGAGACTGATCTATTATTGAGGACTTCACTAACAGCCTTCAAGATTCTGCTGAGATACCCCTGCCATGGAGATATGCGTTCCAGTCCGTAATAAGCTGAATTTTCCTCGAGGTCTTCTAGGAACTGTGGCTTGCCTTGGAATCTCACAGCTAATTATGGCCCTAGACATCATAATTCAGACACCTGTGTTTTAACGCAACACAGGCATATCACAGTAAACAGATGAAATAATAGCCTATATATGGGTTACAAAAAGTATTTGGATATGTAAGTGCACTTAAAGGAATAGTTCACCCCAAAATTAAAATTGTACCATTATTTACTCACCCTCATGTCGTTCCAAACCTGTATAAGTGTCTTTCTTATGTTGAACACTTCACAATTTTAAAGAACCAAACAGTTGTTGGTCCCCATTGACTTCCAGTATAAGTTTCTTTCTTATGTTGAACACAAAACAAGATATTTTGAAGAATTTTGAAGAACCAAACTGTTCTTGGTCCCCATTGACTTCCATAGTAGCGGAAGAAATATGGAAGTCAATGGGAACCATCAACTGTTTGATTACCAGCATTCTTCAAAATATCTTCTTTTATGTTCAACATAAGAAAGAAACTCATACATGTTTGGAACGAAATGAGGGTGAATAAATTATGACAAAATTTTCATTTTTTGGTGAACTATTGTTTTAAGTGACACTTAAATTACTGATTAAAAATAGTCTGACTAATAATAATAGTATACTCTAAAAAATGCTGGGTTGTTTCAACCCAACCATTTTTACATTAAATTTTTAACCCAAAAGTTGGGTTAGTCCATATATATATTTATTTGTTAGAGTGTATGCACAATGATAATAATATTAATTATCTTTAGTATATTTGTAATTATGCCCCTGACCCATGTTTAATTCCATTAAAAATTCCGTTGGTTTTATCAGTAAATATTGATGATATGTGATTAGTTGCAAATAATTTGATTAATCGCCATCTTTGCAAACAAATGATGACCTTTTCTCACAGCTTTCATTTTTTGTAGTTACTTTGACCAAACTGGTCTCAAGTTGCTTTTTACTGTGACATAAGTGTCCAGATATGTTTTAAGGCCATTGCACATACTGTATATGAGGTCTGGAACAGGAAATAGTTGGAGAAAGTGCTCTTGATGGTTGTGGAAGTGAGGTCTAAGAGCAAGACATAGTAATGAAGTTAAGGGCAAAGGTCTGTAGGATATTCTACTGATGTCACTCAGCAGCTAAGTGGTTATGATTCCTACGTAATAACCTATTCTTATTACCCACACATGTAAAACTGTGTTTATTTACACTTTTACAGTAGACAAACTGCTGCCGAGAAGGTCTAGATTACTTACAGTAACCTATTAGCATTCCCATTAAAATAAAATGTATGAATTCTGTCAGAATACTTGACTACTTTTGCATGGCTGTCAGAGTAGAAATGCTTTTTGCAGGCAGATTGTGTGGTTATGTCATCTACCAGAACGGGTTAAGTGGACCAAGCTAACCAGGAAAACCTTGACCCCTTGAATAGAGCGCAAGGGATTGTCATATATCTCTGTGAAAGGAAAGTGTGAGAGCGAGAGAGAAAGTGTGGAGGGGGAGGGGGAAATCAATAGACAGACGCAGCTCAGAGGACATGTCTGTGTGGTGTGTTTCAGTGTGTTTCGTCATGATGGGGAGCTGCAGCATTAGCGAGCATGTGGTTAAGCCTTGTGTGCTTCAGAGACCAGAACAAGGACAAAGAGACATGAAGAAAGAAAGGGAGATAAACGAATAAGTGACAGATCGAAGCCTCCTAAGCCAGATACACAGAGAATAGACTGTGCTGTTTAAACAAGCCGTGTCCCAGACTCACAAACCCTGACCCAGCACAAGAAAACACGCTCTTGTTTGTTTGCTTTTGTTTATTGAGTTGTTTTGTTGGGATTTTTGTTCAACTCAACTAGTGTGTGATTGGCTTGGGACAAAAACATGCTTTGCTTTTAGGCTTTTCAGGGCTTTTTTGGTTACAGTGTATAAATGAGAAAGCAAATGAGTAAAGGAAAAGCATACAGTAGAGGCGGAGAGGATGGTATGCGTATTCCTGCACGTCTCAATATTTTATGTTTAGAACTGTAATCTCCTATTCATCCAAACACACGTACGCAGCCAAAGTGGGCCCATCCTCATTCATCTAATCAGTCATTAGCAGGCACCGCTCTTGGCTCTTTTTAACATTATGGAGGTTAACGGTATACTCAGCAATTTTTAGATTATGTCAAGGTGGTCATTTTGGATTCAGCAGCATGCCAACGCACACGTTTTTAGTTACTGATGCACTGTAAAAATACTTTATTCACAGTCAGCCATGTTTTATTTAGCCTATCCTGCAAGCCTGTCCAATAAAACGGGGTTACTGAGATAAAGTGAATAATATTCAGACAGTCATGTGATCATAACCTGGCGGCCCCCCATGGCGACCAATAGAATAAAATTATTAGTATTTGTTATTTTATTTTTGTCATCGTCTAATGTTGTATGGACCCCAGTAACTGTCATTGTATAGGCAAAAACTGTGCACTGTCACTTTAATGAAAAAAAATTGCTTACTCTACCTTTCAAGATTAACTCTTCAGGCAACACAGTGTACTCGGAGAACATGAACTTGTCATCTTATCCGAAGCCACATTGCTTCAACCAATGATATAGTTTTTCTCCTTTCCCTCTATCTCCCTCAAACGCATGCATAACCAGAACAGTGGTAACATGCTGTACAGAGGCTGTAAAAAAGTGCAAGCAAAGCAAAATACCAAATTGGTATAAGAGCCAGAGGAGTAGATTTCTACATTATATATTATATTTAGATTATATTTATTATAGATATTTATTAAAAACTCCCATGAGATTATAACTTAGAAGTAGGTCACCTGGTCACTCAACAAGCGTTTTATTTAAAGTACAATGTGCATGCACGTGCAACGTTTTGCACGTTTTGTTTGTGTGTGTCACATCAGCAGAAACAGGAAATCATGCGGCCCAAAAGTCAAGGCAGCAGGAACTAGGGGAGGGGGGTGAGAATTGCTGGTACAGCAGAAAACCCTGTGACACACTCTCTGCTGTAACGCTACTTTCTTTGTCTCTTTTTAGGTCCGTTGAGACCCTCGTAAATTATACGTCCCTGGGGTGCAGGCCTTACTGTAAATGATCGTCATACAGTGATATTGCATGCGTTGTTGTTATCTATTTTTTGCAGGAATGTGTGTGGGGTGCTGGCTCTCCATACTTGCCGAGCTCAGCAAAGTAAAATGCGTGTTTCTACACAAATATTTCCACACAGGCACACGGGCACACACAGTAGTTTAGCTACTGGTCAGGAGATAAAGGCTGGGGGTCAGTTTTAATAGTACCTCTGGTGATGTTTAGTGGGCTAAAAGTTGAGGTCAGGGCAGTCATGTTTGCTCAAAATCAGTCACCTAACCTGAGCCTGTAATCGCTCCCTGTTCCATCCACTTTGTAGAGAATTCTGAGTGAACAATTTCATTTTCTATATAGTTATATCCATATTTTTTTATAAATAATGCACTCTTATTTATCGTGCAAAACCAGTATATATTAGTCTGTGCTATATTTCACATAATCCAAAGCAAGGGGACTCCAATGCAGCTGTCTTTATTTCTGCAAAATTTCTTGAGAAATTTATTTAATAATGAAATAAATCAATAAATAAAAACTGATTTATTTATTTATTTAAATGTAAAATTATTGTTTTTAACAATAATATATTTAGCCTATTTTGATATAATATGTTATATATAATAGTTTGATTGATTTACTTAAACATTATTGTTTATTTTGATTATATGAACAATAAATAAAGGATAATAGGAAAAAAAAGGGGAAAAAATAAAATAAAATAACACCAGTACCAGGGCAATATGACAAAAAAATCAGTTTCATTATATATTATTTAAAAAATGAAAAGAGAGCGGAAAATAAATATTTTACCAAAGAAAGGTGCATTATGTTTTAAAAGGAGGGACACAAGCCAAAAGATACATTTTGATGGGATGAGTCACATTAAAAGCTGTTGTAAAACAGCCAATAATCATATTTTGACTGCACAGAATTCTTTAATAATGTGCAGGTTGCAATGTTGCTTAACAACACCCCTTAATAAGGGCTTTGTCATCTTGACTTGTTTGGGACACATCCTGCTCTGTGTTTTTGCATTGCGCCATGTTTCTTATTCTCTCTCATGTGTAAATAATGTAAAACAGGCCTGCCTAATGAATAGTGAATGAGAGAGCGATTTTGGACACGGTATTAGTGAGCTTTGATTGCTAACTACCCGGTCTTAAATAACAATCCACTTCAACACCAATTCATGAAATTCATGTAGGCATACAATGAAATTGTAAAACCAAATGAAACACAGGCTTGCCCCTTGAGCAAGCTTGCATCTTTGTGATCATATCTAGAAAAGCCACAGTGTATACACATTCTCAAACACACAAACACCCACAAAAATAAAACAGAACAGGGCCTTTTTTAAATCCAGCCCAGATGTGCATAAGAGCGACAAACATTCGCATAGAGATGGAGCCAAACACTGATAAAGATGTTTTCAGTTACTCCCGAGAGCCACAGCAATGTGACTACAACAGCCACTATGAACAAATTCATTATGAGAATATTATTAGAGTCAAAAGAAAACCTGTTCTATTATGAGTCTTTTTTAAATTACTCTACATTTCCCGTATTCATCAGTGAATCATCCCAACAGTCTCATTACTGAGCATGTGACAACTTTACAGAGGCAAACCTTTGAAACCGATTATTCACTGAAATGTCACAAGCTCTGTCTGCCATTATAATGAGCTAAATATCGCAGCGGTAGTCTTCTAAATATGTGTTGCTTGTTCAATACATGCTGCTTGCATTTTGCTAGACAAACAGGTCCCTGGCACGATAAAGTGAGAACCAAATACAGCAATGATTGAGAACAGATTTGTTGGAGCCATGAGAGCTAGTTTTATTGCTTTACTGAGAAAAAAACCCCTCTCTGTTTTAACATTTGGAAAAAGAAATCTTGCTTATACTAGCAGACCTGTATGGCAAAGACTTATGAATAAATAGGTCCCTACTCTATCAATTTGGCCAGGTTAACCTGGGACATAGTGTTCCAAATTGGAGCTAAAAATATCACACGTGTGGCTGATGTCTGTTCAGTGTTGTTTATCTGTTGAGTCGGTTGTGGGTCTTTCATATTCCAAGAGAGATGCCAAAGAGGGTGTGGAGCAAGAGTTTGGACGTGTGGGAAGTGAGTTGAGCAGCCTAGAGAAGTTGGATTAAAATATTTATCCACACTGAAAGGATTGTCACACACATGTGTGTGTGTATTCTATGAGTGTGAGGAGTTTACTATGATGATGAACTTCAAATCCAAGACCAGATACACATTTCTCATGGATTTGATAGTCAACTTTCCCTTTTATCACCCTCCCTCTTTTACATTTCTAGACTTTGCGTATAGCCTGTGTAGTCTATCACCCTAAATAGCTGAGCTTTAGATGTGGTCCAGACAATTCTCTCAGTCATTCATCACCACCTGACAGGAAGGGCACATTTAGTACTTCCTGATTAGAGAGAGAGGACATAATCTTCTTCACTGGATTGGTTAAATGCAGTTTTAAAACACTGTACAGATGTACATCAGAATACATTGTCAATGATCTGGGTTTTATTATTATTATTATTACTTATCAATTAATATTTTTTAAATATATAAATATTTTTGAAGTATTTTTTCCTATATTTTAATTTATTTATTTTTTCATGTATTTATTAAATACATTCATGGTGATATTGATATTTCCTATATGGACATTTGACATGATTGTATACCAGTGTTGTTTTAATGTCATTGAGATATTATAGGTTTTATTAATATGTATTATTATTTTTTATTTTATAATTATTTTTTATTTTTATATTTTCATTTTAATTTTAGTTAAAAGTTTAGTAATTTTGTTATTTTATCTAGCTAATTATTTTGTATTTGTTTATATAGTTTTCTATTTTTTTTTTTATTTCTACTTTGTTATTTTAGTACATTAAATTAAATTAAAAAGAGAAATGCTGAATGTAGCTAGCTGAAATAAAATGCTTTTTTATATTTTATTTTATTTCAAATAACTTTCCCGCCCCAGTAATTTAGTTCTAGGTTTTAGTTAACTATAATAACCCTGTTATATACCATCACTTTATGAACAAATTAAAGGAACTGGAGAATAATTATAATGGTGAAAGTTTTGAAAAATGAAAAGTGGGTTTAAAGTCCTTCTTATTTTTAACACCACCCTTCCTTCCTTTTCTTCTCGTTTCCATCTCCAGTGCATTTGTTTAGAGTTGAACGAATGGGATTTGCAGTTCTTTGGCACATGACACATTCCTGTTAATGGGACTATCTGTACCCAAGACGCAAATAATGTTGTTCTAAGATACTCCCTGCCACCTAATACTATTACTACAGGCATACTGCTGTGACGTCTCGATGAGTCAGTGGCTGTGACATGCTAATGAGAGTGGTTGCCAAGCTCTGGAATCAGAGTAAGCATGTTTATATGAATATTTGTGTTTGCAAGCTATAAATACTTAGCAGAAATGTGAGAAAATCGAAGTTAGGAGTGATTGTGTACATTTGCTGGACAGCACAGATGACACATACAAGGCTACGGTGAGGTCAGCTTTACAACCGGTGTGAGTTTGTGCGTGCCTGTATATGAACGATGTGATTGGCTAAACAGAGTGGGCTGGGAAGGCCACCACCCCCTGGATCTGAAGTCCCAGGATAAACAAGGTGGTCTTTGAACATGCCACATTATGCAATGTGCACACAACACACACATACTTGGGTAGTCTTACATGCTTAAGATGCTTTGTACTGGTCATGTTCGCAAACATTCGCTCCAATTATTAATTCTGTAAAACTCTGGAGGGAAAGGAATAAAAAATTCCCATAGATTTGCATGCAGTTATGTAATTGTTTCTAGCTGGTTAGTCATGCATGACCTGCACAATTATTTTAATTTGTGTGTTTTGTACTTTTAGCTAGAGAAACTCTTATATTGTTGGCTGGGATGTACAGTATGAACCTCTGAAAGAACAGAAGAATAACAGAAGAAAGATAACAGAAAACACAGAATGTACCGTCAGAGAGAACTGGAGCCCCACTCCACATGCAGTCCACTACAGTTTTCAGGAGAGACGTCCTGTACTGGCCGGAAAACGAACATTTTGGTTGGATGGAATGGAATGTTCTCACCTTCTCTCCAGCAGTCAAGGCAGCTGGGAATGGGATGAGGTGAGAGTGGGAGGGTGCGGGTCAGTGTGCTTGGACCGTGTGTGTGTGTGTGTGTGTGTGTGTGTGCTTGCATTTGTGCATAAACTGCTTTTCTCTTTACCTTTGCTGTGTCAGCGATAGTGTTCATCTAGTCAAACAAATGACAAAAGAAAATGTTTGTTTATAAGAGGCTTTTTGATATCAACATATTTGATATATATATATATATATACACACACATACACACACACACACATATATACAGTGGGTACGGAAAGTATTCAGACCCCCTTAAATTTTTCACTCTTTGTTATATTGCAGCCATTTGCTAAAATCATTTAAGTTAA
>NW_015558566.1:348460-348641 GCF_001515605.1 Sinocyclocheilus anshuiensis | reverse complement strand
TAAGGTTTATCCAAAAAAGTCGCTAGGTTTGTCAGTATGAATATTCTATGGAAAAAAGCCGCTTAAAGGGTCTGAAAGTTGCTAAATCTAGTAATAAAGTCGCGCTCGTGTGTGTGAGACGCGGGAGTTGATGGCAGGGGGTGGTGGATATTTGTGGCGGTCAATGTGGATATTGACCGCC
>NW_015558566.1:339532-348262 GCF_001515605.1 Sinocyclocheilus anshuiensis | reverse complement strand
AGCTATACAATGCATTAAATTAGTCAAAAGTGACAGTGAAGACCTTTACAATGTTACAAAAGAGTTTTCAAATAAATGCTGTTTTCCTTTCATCAAAGAATCAAGAATCTGAAAAAATTCACAGTTTCAACAAAAATATTGAGCAGCACAACTGTTTTCAACATTGATGATAATAAGAAATGTTTCTTAAGCACAGTCAGCATATTAAAATGATTTCTGAAGGATCATATGACACTGAAGACTAATGGCTGCTGAAAATTCAAATTAAACGTCTCCATCACAGAATACAGTAATTTTTTGTAATATATATCAATAGAAAAGGTTATTTTAAATTGTATTCATATTTCACCATATTACTATTCACACTATATTTTGATAAAATAATTGCAGCATTGGTGAGCATAAGAGACTTCTTTCAAAAACATTTTAAAACTCTAAATTTTTGAATGGTGGTGTATATATAAACCAACCAGTTATTGTAAATATATTGACTTGCTGACAAGATAAACGATTGACTATTATAAATATTGCCTATTTTCTGAAAAGACAGAAATTATGATTAAAACAAAATGGTTTAGAATTAACACTGGTCTATTTATTTCTATCTATTTATTTCTAAACTGCTCAAGTGCCCTGTTTTTCCCCTCACAAACTCTCTCAAACTTTTGTCTTTTTCTAACTCTCCGCTGCTCTGACCCTTCCTAAAAACATAAACACTAGACTCTGAATGTTTTCTTTTCCTTTTGGTCACAAACATAAAAGCACACATGGACCAAATACTAAGAAAGTCAATACTTGGGTTTGCTAAGAAACAAGATCTATTCCTGCAGATTTCTGGAAATGTAACTTCTGTGTACACCCTCACACACACACACACACACACACACACACACACTGCTCTCCACACTCTGCATGTCATTGAAAGGCAACTGCAGTGAAATGTTCAGCTGCCAAACCCATATTCATACAATGTCCCTGCCTTGAGTTACTGCAGTAAGTGTGTGCTCCTGCTGCTGAAATAATGCTGGGTATGTGTGTGATGAAGAGGGGGTGGGGGGAAGGACTTTATGGGTCCTTATGAAGATGTGAATTGTGTTTTGTTACGTGGCATGGTGTGTGAACTCCAATAAGAGAAAGAGATTAGTTGCTCTTTGCTGGCTTTCAAGCTTTCAAAGGAACTGCATTCAAATGGAAAAATTAGACATATGCCATTGGGCTGGTTGATATATAGTATAGAATATTTACAATATGTTCAGAATTAATTTTTCATTATATTATGTTGTGTACTTCTTTTTTTGGCCATTAAAGAGTGTGTCCGTTTCACAGTCTTTTCTCACATCTGGTAAGAATGAGAGCATCAAGACAGATGTTTTACTATCATCTTGATTTAAACTTCATTTGCAAAAATGTCATTTTGATTCATTTATTTGAATCAACCAGATCCGAAACTCTGATTTAATAAATCACAGTGAATTAACATTGCACAGAAGTCTAATGTGATATTTTTTTATGTATTAAATTAAGTACATAATGTTAAGATATATGATGAATATTGTCAAAGGGTAAAAAAAAATCTATCCTTCTTTTTTTTCTGTTTTGTTATCCACCATTTACTGTATGCAATATTTATTTATTTTAGCTATTGCTCAGCCATAGTCTCAACATCAAAATTATGACAAACCTTCAGTTAGATTGTCTCAATATTTAAAATGTCCTCTTAATCAATATAATTTTCTCCCGTCTAGCTCTTTCGTAAGGGTTGGCAGGTTTATATCCCTGTGGTTTTGGTTTGGTTGATTTGAGGGCAAGTGCCTGCTGGTTACAGGTTTGTATAGTCACTGGCTTCCTGACATAACAAAAATTACCAGTCAGAGCGCAATAACATTCACAGAGAGCACCAGATAACCAAAACACATCTCTCAGAAGAAGAATGTGAGCGAAGCCATAGTTGTGTGTGTGCATTGCGTGTCTGCTGACATTGATGGATTGTTACCACATGTTGCTGACGGACAAAAAGGTCTCTGTGTTCCAGAGAGATACTGTATGCAGCTGGGCGCTCAGTTAACAGCCTCCCCCAACACACACACACACACACACACACACACGTGTGCAGAGAGATCATACACATCATACTGACTACTAGACATTTACACAAAATGGCACAAAATGTAAACGCAACAGTTTGTCATTTTTTTAAATTAAAAGACCAAAAAATTGTTAGTGTCTCATTAGTTTCAGGCTGAAAGGATGAGCTTTTCAGATTAAGGAAAGGGTGGGTATGTGTTTTCTGACTGAGAGGATAATTATAGGGTTTACAGGGTGTGTGCACTGCACTTGTGCATTTCATAGTTTGTATGTGGCGAATAGTAAGTAAGCATTTTATTGAAAGTATACTGCGTATGGATTGATACGTTTGAGCTGGGGGCTTCCTGCACAAATATCTCATGTGGTGGATATAAATCCAAACCTTTTCTTTTTCTGCAAGCAATATTATATTTTATGGTAGTGCAAGGGCAGTAGAGTTGCTATGAGTCACCTCTGAAAAGTGTTAACAGCCACAAAGACACTGATACTCTGACAATCAAAACACATGCACAAACACTCAATAAACACTTAAGGTTTTCTCCTGAGGGCCTTACCTAGAACAAGATTATGCAGTAAGGAAAAGTTAAAATAAGAGAGGTATATTCATGGAAAGAAAGGAGAAAATATACTGTATTTGATGTAATTGGCATAAGTTTGTTTTTGGTGTCAGTGCCACAAGTTTGTTTAGAGCTGCCAAGCAAGCAGAGGAAGAAAATGAATCGGTTTTAATGACTTCATTCACAACATGCTGCTCCATTGAGGTTTTAGTCATACCCTTCCGCCTCTTTTCCCTCACACACACAAACATTATGCCATTAATCTCTAGAGAGACTTGGCACTGTAAACACCGGTATCCGTGGTATCGCTCATCATAGCTCAACACACACATCTCGCGAGTCACGGGACGGGGTACTTAAGTTGAGAAATGTGCTCATCAACATGAACTATGCTTTTATGTCTGAGAGTTGTAAATAATAAGGCGCAGTATATATTAGAACGTATATGATAATTGAAATATTTAGCATATATTGATGTCTGTATATCCCAATGCATCCGTCTGCACTATTGAAGGGAAAAAGAGAATGTTTTAGAAACGTAACCTCTCTGTTCTGCCAAGGTTACCAGCTATAAAACGTTTCCTCTGCTAAGTTACATGGCACATTGTGCTTTCTCAGGCTCTTGAGATCACATTGTACATGTAATACACAATGACATCTATTTTCCACTTGTTTCCTATTCATTAGTGCTGAAAAGTACCTGCTCTTCAGATATCATAAATTAGGTTGGTGTCTTGTACGTTACATAAATTGCATATAGACAGGTAGATAGATAGATAGATAGATAGATGTACTTTTATCAAGTGATTATTTCCTGAATCATGTGATGATATGATTAATAACCATCCGTTTTCTCTGCTCTCTGTCTGCTTTCTTTCTAGAACTCCATCCGGCATAACTTGTCCTTGCATAGCCGTTTTATCCGTGTACAGAATGAGGGGACTGGAAAGAGCTCGTGGTGGATGATCAATCCTGAAGGGGGGCGGGGAGGTAAAGCGCCAAGGCGACGTGCAGTCTCCATGGACAATGGTAACAAATACACCAAAACTGCACGTGGGCGTGCAGCCAAGAAAAAGGCAGCGCTGCAGGCTGCCCAGGAGGGTTCGCTGGAGAACGTATCTGCTGGTGGTCTGTCCAAGTGGCCAGGAAGTCCCACTTCCCGGAGCAGCGATGAACTGGAATCCTGTTGGACTGACTTCCGCTCACGAACTAACTCCAACGCTAGCACCCTGAGTGGACGCCTGTCACCTATCCTGGCCAATCCAGAGCTTGATGATGTTCCAGATGGCCCACCCCTGTCTCCAATGCTCTACTCCAGCCCCAGCAGTCTTTCTCCTCCCTCGTCGTCCTCATCAAACTCCAAAACGTGCCCTGCTGAACTTCCAGGGCTAGCTGACTTGACTGGCACAATGAATCTCAATGAGGCTGACAACCTAATGGTCGATCTGTTGGACAACATCGCCACACAAGTGCAGGTAGTTCAAGGGTCTTCTGCGTTCAGTTTTGGCTCCAAGAGCACCACATCACCCACAAGCTCCTCTTCATCCCAAACTGTGAGCAACAACACCGGTGGATTCAGTAACACCATTTTTGGGTCTACAGCAGGAGGCCTACGTCAGACGCCCATGCAGACCATCCAGGAAAACAAGCAAATGTCATTCTCTAGCGTTTCTTGTTTTGGGAACTCACTTCAGGAGCTGCTGAATTCTGATTCTCTGGTCACACACAGTCATAGTGACGTCATGATGACGCAGTCGGACCCACTCATATCACAGGCCAGTGCTGCTGTCACCTCTCAAAACTCCCGTCTTCGCAATGGCCTCATGCTGCGTAATGATCCCATGATGTCATCCTTCAGTTCTGTGCTCAATGGGCGAAGCAGCCACCTCCAGAACAAGCAACAGGGGTCCAATGTCCAGGGTTCTTTGCGTTCCCTCTCCAACAACAGGGCGCAAAGTCTAGCTAACAATGCTAATAATTTAGTCTCTGCAAAACAGCACCTCCAGCCACAGCCCTCCATGTTGATGACCGAGACTTCGCTTTACTCTGGCCTGAATGGAAGTAACGGGGTGGGGATCTGTCACCCCTCAGGAACAGATCGTTTTCCATCAGACTTGGACCTGGACATGTTTAACGGCAGTCTGGATTGCGATGTGGATTCCATAATTCGCTCAGAACTAATGGACTCTGATGGACTGGATTTTAACTTTGATGCACTGGTGCAAAACGCCGTTAGTCTGAATCCTGTGGGAAACTTCACTGGGACGAAGCAATCCACTCAAAGTTGGGTGCCTGGCTGACGGCAGTCATTTAGGTAAGCCAAAATATACAGTCATACAGTGGCTGTCCATGTCATGGAGAGAAAAAAAAGCAATTTGATAAAAGACAAACAAATTTCAGTTTGACTAGGAAAGGAATATTTTAATAGGGGCCATTCAAACAGGACAAAGGCAGGATGCAGCACAGTGGAATGGAAACAAGGTCTAGAGACACTGTTTTTTAAGCTTCTTTCAACTTGAGCACTGCATTTTTTGGAACGCTGTGTCATGCGTGAGATGCTGCAAAGACCCGAGACACAAACACACTGGTCAAAGCTGTCTGTGTACCACATGTTTACATAGAAAAACCAATGGAAAGTACTGCAGTGGAATGCAAAATCACTTTTTGTTTGAACGGCCCCTTATACTGTACAGGATGTGTTTTGTTTTTCTTATTACATTTCTTATTACAGAGTATTACTTACTTTTCTTTCTCTCTATCTAGGCTCAGAACTGCAGAGAAAACAACAAACAATAGAATAACAACTACAAAGAAATATCCTGCACAAAAAAAAAAAAACATCCAACAGACTTGAAGTATCCTTTGCCAAGTTTGCTGTCTGCGGCAAGCACTTGATGATATGCCTGTTTGCAGGTCCATCTGACTACAACATTCGGATGATGTTTACCTTCAGTTCAGCAGACCGAGACTATAACAAAAGACTACCCATTGGAGAAACAAACAAACAGCGAACTCACAGATCATTATGCAACATTATGCAATGTTTGCAATTATCCCTTTCTTAGAGGTGATGTAATCTAAAAAGAAATTTAAAGAGGCCTGTTGTAGCTTTTCTGTCATAAACATAGTTTCCTTGGCCGGGGTCTCTTTCTGCTTTCCCTAACATTTTTGTTAAATGATTGGCTACTTCTGTCATCCTCTAATCACTAACTGTGTAGTCACTGATCGATATAGAGGTGGAGACTTGACCTGAAAAATTACAGAACTCAGGTGGAGTAATGTAGCTCGACACAGTGCACTTAAACCATTGCTTTCATTTTTAATTCACTGTTACCATTCAGTAGTTAGCCTAGTTCCCAATCTGAAATATAGTTGCCTCATAATAATACTTAAGTAATACATTTTTGTGATTGAATATAACCATATAAGGAGTAACTAATTTGTGTGTACTGTCTGTAACTGTACAAAAAAGTGGTAAAATTGAAAGCCTAGCAGGTGGAGGCGTCTTATTTAGCCAGCAAAGTTATGTTTGGACTTCTCACATATAAATGTAGCCAAATGTAATGAACAAGTAAATATTAACTTGCATCGACATTTCCATGCCATACCAGGTGCTAAATAATCAGTGTTGAGCCCTGTCCTATCATTAAGGCCATCTGTGTTTCCCTGGCCACGAGGACATAGTATAATTGATTAGCATTAGCGATTAGCATCACGGCAGCATTCAATGATGGATGGGCCTTTCCTCATGAAGCCATCTTTACTGAGCAAAAACAATAAGCTATCTTTTATATATTTGCCAAATTACTTGAAAATGTAGGAGATGCTGGCAGCCAAAATCACAAAACACACAGTGAAATTGGGGACTTTTCTGTCCCTGTATGCAAAATGCATCACTATTGCTCAGGGGAGAGTGGGGTCTCCATTATAACATCAGGGCCTCATCTTGAATTAACTGCAACCTGGCTGTACACAATTTCAAAAATGTTTTATGGACATTTGTACATGAATAACAGTCTTCTGAAGTAAGGAGATGAAGCAACAGGAATCCATCCTGTGTTATTGTCAGTTTATTGATGTCTTTATGGGGGGTTTGTCACTTTATTAAACTTGTAATGAACAAGTAAATATTAACTTGCATCGACATTTCCATGCCATACCAGGTGCTAAATAATCAGTGTTGAGCCCTGTCCTATCATTAAGGCCATCTGTGTTTCCCTGGCCACGAGGACATAGTATAATTGATTAGCATTAGCGATTAGCATCACGGCAGCATTCAATGATGGATGGGCCTTTCCTCATGAAGCCATCTTTACTGAGCAAAAACAATAAGCTATCTTTTATATATTTGCCAAATTACTTGAAAATGTAGGAGATGCTGGCAGCCAAAATCACAAAACACACAGTGAAATTGGGGACTTTTCTGTCCCTGTATGCAAAATGCATCACTATTGCTCAGGGGAGAGTGGGGTCTCCATTATAACATCAGGGCCTCATCTTGAATTAACTGCAACCTGGCTGTACACAATTTCAAAAATGTTTTATGGACATTTGTACATGAATAACAGTCTTCTGAAGTAAGGAGATGAAGCAACAGGAATCCATCCTGTGTTATTGTCAGTTTATTGATGTCTTTATGGGGGGTTTGTCACTTTATGAAACTTTTTTGTTTGTTTGTTCAGTTGTGCTCAACTATTATCACAAATCATGTACAAATCCTAATGTTCTGTGTTTCTGTCCCTCGGAGAGGGTTACCCTTCACTGCATACGTCCTTGTATGCATGCATGTAAATGTACATATGCACCATGTGTAATGCATATATATGTATACATCCTGCTATACTTATGAAATTTTGTGTTAATACAGATATACCTTTTAAAGTCCATGTGTTATAAAATAATGTAATTGTTAATTGGGCAGTTGGACAGACATGGCTTACAGCAGGTGTGTCAAATGAAACATTACTGTATGCATTTAACTCTTTATGCACACTACATGCATTTCATAAATGAGTAACGCTGCTCTAATAACCAATAATGTGTAAAAACAAAAGCAGAGCAGATTAAATTTACTATGTCACATATCTTTTGATTATATGCTTGCAAATTTGGTAATTAGGGAATATTAATCAAACATCATTGACAAGAGAAGTTTAGATGCAAAAACATGCAACAATGTAAATTAAAGTGTTTATCTGGCCTACTGTAGGTAAAAAGTAAAATCTAGTACAAAATACTGATATAATAAATAAATGCATAATTTTAGCCATATGTTTGACACACCTGCTTTACTCCAAGATTCCACACCCTAAAGCTTTTGCCTTCATCATATTCATTTGTCAAACTCAAATTGTAACTAATGATATCCAGTACACAATGAATTGGTAAATTACCTCTACAAGACATCTGAACCTTATAAATTTTTCAGAGACAATATTTTTACTGTCTCAAAAATTGCCTTGCATGTATTCTTAAATACCATAAAATTCTTGTTTATCCAGATGACTGACACAGGTACATGGCTTCCCATTTACAACCAGTTGAGCATCCTCAAACAACACAGGTTTTATTTACTGCACCCATCATTATAATAAGCAAATACCGCTATTTCCACATTTTCCCACCTTGATCGTAGCCTTCCTCCCTCACCTCCTTCTGCTTATTACATTTGCTCTTTTACTTCTTATCTTATAGTCATATGACTTCTCTACTAGATGTTTGTGAGTATTTTTCCTGTGTACTCCATTTTGAATTGTAATCTAGTTTGTATAAGAAATGTTGCGCATGTAAATAAAGCTTGGTTGAGCTATACAGTATGTCTCTGCTGTTGTTTTAAGTTAATTTAAAATTCAATCCATTTAAACTTTGAACAAGTCCCAACAAGATGGTTTTCCATCAACTATTTTGTTTCTTTTATTTAAAATTGACTTCCCTTTTGCTTTGGCTTATTTTCAGTGACCTCTTAAAACAGCAGTCACTTTGGCGAAAGACTATAATCTTTGAAAATGAATACATTTGTCAAGTGTTACATTGAACCTTGGCACATTCCCTTGTGAAGTTATGGTGCACTGACAATATATATACTGTA
>NW_015558566.1:338932-339279 GCF_001515605.1 Sinocyclocheilus anshuiensis | reverse complement strand
AGATAGAGTGCATTTATGACAGTCCTTAGGGAACCTTCTAATCAGTAGTGAAGGGAGAAATAGGGCTGTACCTATATAAATCTTGGACAGGGACAGGGGAGGGGGGAAGGCAAACAGTAGTGTAGCACCCCACACAAACACAAGAAACAAAGACAAAGAGTCCCATTGTGTTCACATCCAATCCTCAAATAAACCTCATAGAATCATATCTAAAGAAAAAGTAGAATTAAAGAAAAGTCCTTTACCATACTGTAAGTGTATCTGTTGGCTGACTACATGTACAGTGTTTCATTGTTTCATTATATTGTATATTCCTGTATATTCCTCGTATGTGTAAACATACCTCG
>NW_015558566.1:327555-338745 GCF_001515605.1 Sinocyclocheilus anshuiensis | reverse complement strand
TATTTCATAGATTTGAATGAAAGCACTAATATATATATATATATATATATATATATATATATATATATATATAGTAAAGCCTCATTTAAACCTGATTAATTTGACTTTGGTACACCTTAATGTACTCTCAAAGTGTCAGGTACAAGGTTTAATGTCAATAAAGTTGACAGCATCACGTCTCTACATACTAATATAAGAGTTCACAAACAGCTTATATGTACAATGACATAAAACACTCAACAGCCAATAGACAGTGTTGACAGTCCGTTCCTGACAGGGCCATAAGAAATGTCTGGAATTCCCCACATGTCCTATTGAAACACAGATGCACTCGCACCCAAAGTTCAAGGATTGTTATATAACTCTAAGGGCAATTCTGTTTTGCCAATACTATGGATCAGAGGTCGGTGTATGTATGTGTGTATTCAAGGTGTGTTTGCTGTGGGAACAATATTCTGAGTCAGAAAACAAATCTGACTTCAAAGTTAAAAGGTCTCCATCAAAATTAATACATTTTATATAAATCTTGCTTTAAGACCAGTGTCAGTGTTGTTATTGTTAACTAAAGATAAAAATAAAACTACTAAAAACTATTTTTGGGAACTGAAATAAAATAAAAAATACAATAAAATAAATAAAACATTAGATTAAAAAACGAGGAAATGTTGCCTCGGCAAATAAGTGAAATAAATAATTTTAAGTACTAAAGCTGCAGAAGTACTAAAATGACAAAAGTAAAAAAAAATTAAAGCTAAATAGAAATATAAAAAAATCTAAATATATAAATAATATAATAATATAAATAGTACAAAAATAACACCAGTAAGACCTAATAACAATGCATGCCATGGTGTCAGTGTGAAGAGTAAAATTAGTCTGTGAAAGTGCTGTGAAGAGTAAAATTAGTCCACATCATTTAATGAAGTCAAAATGTGCTTTAATAGCACAGCATCATGCTTTATGATATTTCTGTCTCACTCACGTGTGAGCACATCAATATATCTATGATGACAGATAAGTAACAGTATGTGCAATTAGGTGTGTACAGCATGAGGTATTTTATAATGGTGCATTTGTGTGTAAACAACAAATAAAATGCTATAAATGGGCTAATGGACGGCTATATTGTGTATCACGGGAGTGCCATGAATGCCTTCACATCTGACTCCTCAGGTGAGGCCAGACCTGTCAGTGCTGCGGTCTGACCGGTCAAAAGCTGTGTGAGGAGAGATTGATGACATGGGGATTGGAGAACTGGGCTGTGGTGTGGTGATGTCATTGCTGAAGGGATAGTGTGACATGGTAAAGAGTGACAGAGAAACAAAAAGAGAGAGAGAGCCAGTGTGAGGGATCTCAGGTTTACTATCCATTAGGCAGTAGAATACAATCTGCCTCAAAGCAGTGTTACGTACAGCATTCTGGGATCTGTAACTGAAAACACCATTAGGCCTTGTCACTCATGTACAGTACACCAGCGGGACATAGGCATGTATACACTCAGCATTTAGAGCAGGGATGGGACAAGATAGTCAACTAGTCATCTAACAAATAATGAGCCAATTAGTGATTAGTAAAGATGACTTGTTTTTCTTCTTTAGTGCTTATTTGAGCACATCATATGTTTCAAGGCATGAAACACAGGTCTATGTTGACCAGCAGTTTCATCCATTTGGAAGAAAAGTGCTGAGCAAATTACTACAAGGTGGAAAGGGGTTTGTACAATGCAATATTGCAGAAAGATAAAGATTACAGCTCTGCATTAAGCCAATTTAGAGCAATGCCGCTAATTACTGTCAGGCTTCAAATGAATGCTGTACAATTTTCAAAATTTGTCTATTATTATGCATAATTTGTTTTGTGAGAACTATGATAGTGTTGTGAAATAAAGGGTACAGTTATTTAGGTTTTATTCACTGAATATCACTTACCCTATACAATATATCATGTGCAGTGCTGTGATCAGTGAGAACCTGAAATCAATGGACACATCAATCTACTCAATCAGCTGCGCATTACCTCGCTCTTTTCAACCAACAGAGGCCTGATCTAATTGCACAGCACAAGATCCTGTGAATCTGTGGTAATCCTATCTTCAGTCACTGGTAGCCTCATTTAGCAACTGTATCTAGTACACTTGAACCAGTCACAGGGACTTCATCCCTGTTTAGTATGTCTCCTCTTTTAGTGCTGCATCTCACACAGAAGTAAAGAATGTTTATTGTGGTCTAGTAACAATTTATAGCCTACATCATATTCATAAAATCATAGTGACATTTATGTTTACTTTTCTGAAAAAAATGTTGCAAAGGTGAAAATGTCAAGTCTGTATTATGCCATGTAAAGCCATATAGAGTATATGGGTCCAGAACCGATCCACCATAGAATTATTTAGATATTTTTTCCTTGGACTTATATAAAGAATAGTGATATAAGAAACTGCACCTGGCACGTGTTTTTATGTGGCACATTATTGTTTTGGTGGCTTAAAGGGTTTTCATTTTTTTAAAGTAATATTTTTTTGAAAATTTTCATCTTTGTTAAATAGGACAGGATTGGATAGGAGAGCAGGAAACAAAACTGTAAAAGGACTATGAGCCAGGATTCAAACTCAGGTCATCTGAGGTACAAATTCACAACAGGTCAAATATGACTCAGACAAGAACACTGAGTGCTATAAAATACAATTTGAAATAACTTAGATAAACGTCTGACTGTAATGTGTCTTTGATTTTGATTTGAATCATGCAAGTCACTTGCATCAGCAAGAGTCAGACTATCATTCTTACAATGTCTTGCCATTCCTCATTATTTACCATCCACATCACAAGCATTTAATTCTAGAACATTCATTTTATATAAAAACATTTCTCTCAAACACACGAATGCACACCTGTGTATGCATGGCAGGGACAGAGAGGGAAACATCTAGCACTTGATACTGTTGAAATGTCCAACAAAGATTCTCTACCATCTGATCCGTGATCCTTTTCTCCTATTCCTTTCATCTCTTAGTGACCATTCTCTCTCTTATGAACCATCCCTTTCTTTTATTACAATCTCTCTATGTCACTGAGACAGAATAAATGAGTCTCTATGCTTGGTGAGACAATAGAGCGATAATCTACTGTATACAATCTGTGCCCTTAGTGATTTCTGACATGATTACAAAAGGAAAGTGGACCAAAGTAATGATTTATTAGCACCATTATGTGCATCTCTCACATAACATAGACATATTCACCCTGACCCTTCTCACACAGACACAAACACCAACCATACAACTGCACACTCATCTCTGTTTCCCAGGCCAGATGAGAGCTGTAGATTCTATTCATTGTAGAGCATACATATCCACGGACATAAGCATGGGAATAAAATCACAGAATAATGTACTGTAGAACAGTAGTGTAGCACCCCACACAAACACAAGAAACAAAGACAAAGAGTCCCATTGTGTTCACATCCAATCCTCAAATAAACCTCATAGAATCATATCTAAAGAAAAAGTAGAATTAAAGAAAAGTCCTTTACCATACTGTAAGTGTATCTGTTGGCTGACTACATGTACAGTGTTTCATTGTTTCATTATATTGTATATTCCTGTATATTCCTCGTATGTGTAAACATACCTGGCAATAAAGCTCATTCTGATTCTGATTCTGATATGCATGTTAGGTGACATCTCTGCATCATATCACCTGCCATTATGACTGCAATAATTAAGCTGTAATGAATGTTAGCTGTGCCAACATTCCATTATCTAACGACATTATTAATGTGCATTAGTCTGATTATTCCTTTACATTATGTGCAAGTATAG
This sequence comes from Sinocyclocheilus anshuiensis, assembly GCF_001515605.1. Classification (NCBI taxonomy): domain Eukaryota; kingdom Metazoa; phylum Chordata; class Actinopteri; order Cypriniformes; family Cyprinidae; genus Sinocyclocheilus; species Sinocyclocheilus anshuiensis. Next base: position 334,925 of record NW_015558566.1, on the reverse strand, counting down.
GTGTAGACGGGTGGATAAATGGGCATTTTTTAGCTCAGGGTGTGTGACAATATTGTCCTGCACATCCTCAGAAGGGTTTGTCGAGAGGTGTGTTGCAGTGACAAAAGACACAATGTGGATATTATCACCCAGGGTTGGAAATTAATGGGGGTTAAATGACACCAAAATTCAAGATATTAGTGCAAAAATCCTCCTGTATTTATTATTTTTATTTATAACATATGATGTTGTTCAGCAGTATGACATAAGCAAGAGTGTTGTTTTCCCTGAATATCAGCTTGCCTGCAAATGAGATACTGATTTTACACAAATGTTCAATAAATAAGAACTTAGTATGAAGTGAATTACATTTTAGGCACAGTATTGTCAATATTGCCTGTCCAAAAAAGATACAACAGAACCACTGCATGACTCAAGTGACAAACACTGGTGTTTTGTTAGTGAATAAATCTGCATTTTTAAATCTGTTGAGTAAATGATTCAATGACCCATTAAAAGCAGTCACTTGCTTTGTTGCTGAGTGAATCAGCGGTTTTAGTTTCCTTCTCAATTGTATAATTTACTTATTTACATACTTTTTCATTTTATATTTAAACAGATCACATTGTATTATTTATGCAAATGCAATCGCAGTGTAAATGCATAATCCTCACATGTTTCTTTGCTAACGCTATAGGACATCTGCGATTGTGTTGTGATGATGATGATGATGCAATGTTTTGCAATGTCATTTAAAAATGTCAGGATGTTCAACCAATAGAAATTGAATTTCAGGTATAATGGGTGGGTATAGTGGGTAGGGATGATGAGTAAAGACCAATCAGGGACTGTTGTACAGCAGGAGCACGCTTGGATTGGATAGAATGCTCAGATTGACAGCCATCGCATTTACCATTTGCTATAGAACAGAAGTGCACAACTGGAGGCTCAGCACTCATCCACCAGAATCTTTGCTTATTCTTTATATAAATGCATTGGGTGGACCAGCCAACAAGTTGGCCAGTGCCACCCTGGCCCATATGTAGCCTCAACACTTATTTGAATTGTATCTTGTGCAAAAGCTGCTGAATTCATTACTATATTTGTCTAAAATATATAGCACCCCACTCAGAGCTCACAGAACAAAGTGAGAGAGTATGGCTGGCTTTTCTGGACAGCACCGTGAGCAGATGAGTCAATCAGCAGTCTGTCGTCACTGTGTCATAATCAAAGCCACTGTGTTAGAGAAGAAACTGGCAGTGTCCAAAGCAGTCAGCTGCTTGTTCTCACTATTTTTCTTTCAGCAAATTAGTATGTTAGATGGAAAGGTCAACAAATGTGTTTCCAAAAGCAAAACAAAACCGGCCTATATTTATGTTCATGTTAATTCCAAAACAAACCATTCAGGTTTTTGTCTCTCACCACCATACTATAAAGGTTATATTCAAACAACAATGCTATATATATATATATATATATATGCATGCTTGTGTGTACGTGTGTGTATGTGTGTGTGATATATAAATATATAATAAGGCATATAAAGCAAGCTCTGCTGCACCATATGTCAAAGTGCTGGCAACAAGGTTATGGCTCCAACAACGCCAATTTTATACTTATAATCCATCCTGGCTTAGTGTACATGCTTGACCGTGTGTTTTTATTTATACCGAGCAGGCTAAAGCATGTGTGGTACACCACAGGTATTTATGTCAAATAAGGTAGAACAAGTGACTGAGTAGGTGCTAGGATGAGACAATGACAGCAATGTATTTTGGGATTTGGTTACTTGCACCACTGAGGCTTGACAATCTGAACAGTCTCCAGTTCGGTCAGTGACATTTCCGGCCACGTTTGTTCCTCTATCCTGCTTTTACGAATCAAACACAGATAAATATGCAAAGCAGCATGTGGACTACAACAGCCAGACAGGCCTTAAAGTGGAGAACTTCAATTATCTCATTAAAGTAAGTCGGCATTAAGCTGATCATCTTTTCTTGCCTATTGTTTCTTGCGAGGGGGTGTGGACATGTTTTTGATTAATGGTTACGAGAATTTTAAAAACATGAATTTTATGAAATAATGATGTGCATGGATAAAACTAAATTCAAAACAAATATAAAAATGTATAAATATTAAAATAATATCAGATAAAAATAAGAATGGTCAATTTTGATTTCATGGTCACTTTAAACAATTAAATATAGAGTTTCATAGTTTCTCTAAACAAACTCATTACTTCAATTCTTTGTCATACATTCACGTTTTCCTTATCACTAGGTGAGGGAGTGAATGCGTGTCCAAAGACTGCCCATAAGGAAGTGGTTGCCAAGGAGACAGCAGCAAGAAAATGATGGTCCTTCCTTGCAAAGCAAACCAATTTACCTCAGTGACGTAGAAGAAGTGCAACCACCGTCAGTGGTGTATGTGCATATGTGTCAAGGTTCACAAGATAATTAAATTTACACCGTTCATGCAGCCCTCTAAATACAGATGTGTGCACCTCGTGCAAGCGTTATCTAAAATCTGACAAGCTGAGAAATACAATATGCATGACATACTGTTATCAAGATTGCCATCCTTGGCACCACACTACCCTAGTGACAATGAAAGAGGGCAACCATATCCATGCAGCTATTGGCCAATGAGCACTCTCGTCCTAACTCCTTATTGGCCAGCTCCTTCAATCACATTACACCAATGAGACTTCTTGTATCCACGAGAATGAAGCTTGTAGAGCTATTTAAATCTAACCACTGAGCCAAAAGATGGCTCATATGTGCATTTTATTCTATGAGGAACAGAGAAACAGTAGGTTTGTACGTATAATGTTGGACTGACATCTCATGTGAGTCTTATTTGCAAAGTAGTTTTGACTGCTGTATAAGAGTAAAAAAAGAGTAAACGTGTTGTGAACAATGCTTCATGTATTGGATTTGCATTATGAATATTATTGGCAGTCTACATCAGCATCAATTAAAATCTTTGACGTTTCTAGTAAATAATTTAGTCAAAGGGTGGACAGTAAAACAATGTGGACAGTTTCTTAAAATGAGAACACAAGCTCTGTGGGAAGTTACTACGCTATCAGCTTACCTGTCGTCTCGTGCGTGATTACGTTTCGCCTCACAGCTGCATTTGGCGTCTCTGTGGGCTTTTTCACCGAACTTCAGGCAAATACTATGAGTTGTGGGGAGGAATATAAATGAAGGCGTTATTTTATTTAAACTAAATAAAAATAAATGTATTTTTTTTATCGAATACGTCAAGTTTTGAACTGTCTCACCTGTGCTTTTTCCCGTTGGAAATAATGTTGAAAGGTTAATGTTGAGGCCACACACCTATATAACAATCTTTATGTAATTATGGATTATGATTCCTAATTAACTTGTTTTAAAAACAAGTCTTTAAAAATAAAATGGAAGAAAAGATGCCAGAAAAAAGCAAAAAGGCAGGAAGGTTTCACACAACAAAAGCCTCCCTGTGTCACATGACCATGCGGTGGCGTGCGTGCGTCCCTCTTTCTGCTGTCACACAAGCTCTTTCTGGATTAAAGATGATCTCTTTAAAACGGTTAAATCAAGGCCTAAATCGTTTGGAAATCAAGGTAAATGGGAATATCGTTTTTCTGTGCTGTTCACATCGTCTACTAAGAGCAACTAGTTGTCTATCGTTAAAGAAGTAGACTGCAGGCAACTCTTGATACTATGTCGTGGGTTATTGTTATTTTTTTGTCGGTTACCTGAATACAAGACCACAGATCAAGTTGTTCATTGTAATAGTTTATTTATTTATTTTCTTTAAGTTTTTAGTTTCGTTGTGCTTTAAATGTTTAGCATTTTTTGTTTTGCTACACCAGAGCTACTGTAGCAGCGTTGTGCGTTTCCATGGTGACGGTGCGTGGACGCGAGTGCTTAGTTGTCACACTCTGGGGTGCGTTTCCCCAAAGCAACTGGTTGCAAGTTCCGTCGTTACCAAAAGAGTTCCGTGGAACATGCAACCGTAGTTGGCTATCGATGCTTTTGGGAAACGCAACCCTGGATGATATGACATCGGTTGTGTGTGGGATGCATTTTAAAAAGTACTAAAATTGAAAACAAGTCTTACAGACAGGGCAGCAAACCACTTGCTGTAATAGGCTATGTAGACTGAAGTAATAAAGATGAGAATGTCAGAAACATATACAATTAAAAGTCTGCTACATATTTCTGGGACAGCTAAATCTTTATATTTACAACAAGCAGTTCATTTTGGTCAAACGATACATTTTTCTCCTTCTTTAACTATAGTTATGCATCTTTTCCACCCAATTTTGGTTATAGGATAATGGACAAGGTTTCAGGCCCTTGATACTGGTACACACCCCTATGGATCAAATATGTCTTTAATGGAGCTTCAGGACAAAAGTGAGCGTGTCTACACTAGCACTGGCCTCAGGAGACAGACAAGTGCTGAGATAGTGTCAGAAGCTCGTCGCTCTCTCAGAGCTCTTGCCACACAGCGGCCTTTCACACCTCAGGAGAAGCATCGGCAGCTCTTTGGAGAATCATCTTCTCGTGCACGTGATGGACGACCACCATCTGCATTCAGGTAAAACAACATTGAAGATGATAGATTTATGTATTCATCCCTTGCTCAGAATGTATCATGCGCATTATAATATTTAGAATGAATTTTGATTATAGAGTGCAACAGAACCCATCCACTTTTTCAGTGGCCTTGGTTCTGGAAGTACTAAATTTTTTCCCCTCATTTATTTATTTATTTTTTTCCCATAGGGATTTTTAAAAACTCTTAATTTAAGAGTTATAAGCCATGATTCAATCATCAATTAACAACTTTGTAGCTCACAGTAGGTCTGTTTTCAAATTATTGTTAAAAATCAGTTCCACTATTTAGAAAATGAATGGAATTTTTACTTCCAGAACGAGACTGTTGCACTCTTTAAAGTGCTTGAATTTTAACATTAGCTGTTTGATTATTCTTATAAAACTAGTATGCTGGTTTTAATTGCCTTGACAAATTTATTTTTTAGTCTACATGCCCAACATTTTGAAGCTCCTGACTCCAGGCCAGGTTCTGGAACTCGTCTCAGCCCACTGGAACATGTAAGGAGCCTTTCAAAACTTTATGTCTGACTATTCAAACGAAAACAGGAAACAGTAATTCAAGAGTTCTCTCAATCCCAGAAACCCAGGCTGTCTGTGTCCCTGGATGAGGATGGTGGTGTTGATGAAGCAACTCTCCCCAAACCCCCAGCTGAACGAGGGAATACAAGAATAGGATCAGGAGGTTCTCGAGCCAAACTGCTTAGAGCAGCATCCATAAACAGACTACCACCCGTGACACCAAACAGAAAGAGTGAGAAAATAAATAAAACAGTGTTTTATTAACCTGTTTGTTTTATTTTTTTCTCCTTTCAATGAAAAAAGGGTAACACTTTACAATAAGGTGTCATTTGTTAACATTAGTTAATGTATTAACTAACATGAACAAACAATGAACAATGCATTTATTACGCTATTTATTAATCTTTGTTAATGTTAGTTAATGAAAATACAGTTGTTCATTGTTTGTTCATGTTAGTTCACAGTGCATTAACTAATGTTAACAAACACAACTTGTGATTTTAGTAATGCATTAGTAAATGCTGAAATTAACATTAAGTAAGATTAATAAATGCTGTAGAAGTTTTGTTCATTCTTAGTTCATGTTTACTAATGTTGTTAACTAATGTTACTAATGAACCTTATTGTAAAGTGTTACCGAAAAAAGTAATAGTCCATGTTCACCTGTCAGGCAGATTGATAACCCTCTTCATTGTGTCCTCTGTCAATGCCTCTGAAGAGACAGTCAGCTAACTGATAAAGTATTTCACACTGAACCAAAATAAATAGACACTTTTTAAAAAATCTGATATAAATCAGTTTACATCCCCAGGATGTATCTCTGCTCTGTATGCCCTGAGTTTGTTTGTATTGAAAAAACAAAATGTGTGTTTGTCCTGTCAATAGCTTGCTAGATTGAATTTTATTCTAAGTAATAAAATCATTCAAAAAGTTCAATGACACTGAAGGACAGTGCTAGACTGTAAAACGTTTACATGAATGCAGCTTTTCCAGCTGAGCTTCTGTTTATTCAAACTTAAAACAAATAGTCTGCGTATGTGTATATATACACATGTTTGGGGTCAGCAAGTTTTTTTAAAGAATTTTACAAAAACAAAATTCTTTTTAAAACACATTTTTGTTTTCAAATATTCATTAAAGAATCCTGAAAAATGTATCATGGTTTCCACCAAAATGTAAAATATTAAGCAGAACAACAGTTTTCAGCATTTTATCATATTTATAGATAATGTTGATAATATTTAGAAATAATTTTTTCTTAAACATTTTGTGGACCAAATCAGCGTATAAGAATGAGAATGCTAAAAATACGGTTTTAATATATTAAATTAGAAAACAGTTATTTTAAATTGTAATATTTCACAATATTACTGTTCTGTTCTTACTGTATTTTTTATTAAATAAATGCATCCTTGGTGAGCATAAGAGATTTCTCTCAAAAACATAAAAAATATGTGTTGATTATATGTATTATTATATGCATTTTTGTTATTCTTTAGCTAAGCTGTGTTGTTGTGTGCCTATTCAGATATGTCTCTAGAGGCATGGATTGGAGCAGACCAACCAGGTGACAGAGAAAAGCTGCAATGTTCTGATGTTACAGAGCATACAACAAATTCTTCCTCTGAAACAGACCTGCACATACTTACTAAACACAGGTATGCTTTTGAGCACAAACGTCTCTTTTGCTGTCTTCTGTGTGCACTTGAAGGTTTATTGTTCTTTTAATGTACTCTTACATTTGTAATTTTATTGAAAACATGTTGACCTCTACTGTCAACGGATCATCAAACTCCCTCAGTAAACCGATTTATGCTCTGTGCCAAAGAAGAGCAATAAACCATTTTCATGTTTGTTGACTCTCAGGACACCCTGTTCAGAGACTGAACTTGTTTATTGTTAATCATTCTGAGGATCAGTAGATCCCAGTGGTGTCAATCCTTCCTAGAGTTGGGGTACTCAGACTCGTACTCGGACTCGAGTACAGTTTTTTAAAGGACTCGGACTTGTCACGGACATGGATGCATTTTTACTCGGACTTGACTCGGACTCGAGCCTTTCGGACTCGGAAAAAATGTCAGAGTCCAGGGACAGTTGACAGAAATGTCACTGACTCAATGCATTATCACGAAAGTGATATTCAGTATTTGCATGTGTTTTTAAATCTTGTCCAGTACTTGAAAGCCAACAGGTTTCTGTGCTCACACACCAAAAGCGCGCTCACAGAATGTGCCTCTCAGTCAGCGTGCGAATGCCGAGTTC
>NW_015558566.1:301052-327279 GCF_001515605.1 Sinocyclocheilus anshuiensis | reverse complement strand
TGGTGAAGACAAGAAAAAAGAAACTAAATTACAATGTCACTTGCAATCGCCACTTGCACTCTCCGCTACCTGCGACGTCACTTGCAATCGACACAAATCGTGCATGTTGGCAATGGAGACAAGAAGCTGGGGTGGTGATAGGCAAGCAGATGAGCCCAGAACACAATGCGTTAAATTGCACATTAAACATTTTCCTCCCATAGAATCATTATAAATAAAGATAATGATATAAAAGAGCTGTAGACAGTTTATTCTATATGGAAAAACGCTTAACACGAAACTGTGCGTGTTGCATTTATTCTGGGCTCACCTGCTTGCCTGTACATATTAGTTATGTATATTAATAATGTAGAGGAGCATACTGAGTTTGGCCTTTTTAGTCCATTATGCCACATCATGCCACGTTTGCGGTATGGGAGGAAAATACTATATAGCTACATATTCATTATATTAATAAACTGTATATTTAATTTGATATTTTAATAGCATCTTAATACATTAAGCCATGTTAAGTGTTTATGTTTTTCTACAGGAGGACATGTAGAAGCGTTTTCTACATAACACTTAACAAGAGACTTTGCGCATGCAATCATATTCTGCTGTTCTGTGGCCACGGATTTGCGGGTCTTGTCCGTTATTATGCCACATTAAGCGTTTAAGCGTTCATGGCCATCTGCTTGCCTTGTAGTACATTAAATAACTATATATCAAATTTTATCTTTTAATTGCACTTAATGTATCTTAATACAAGTGTCTGTGAGTGCAAGTCTGAGAATGCAAGTCTGAGAGTGCAAGTGCAAGGCTGCAGCCAGACCCTTTTGAGTTCTTTCGCTTAAGTTCTCTTAAGTTCTGTTATTGCTACTCACTTACACGAAAAGTTATGTCAAAATGCCCGTCTGGGAGACTATTCATGTAAATGCAGTCGGTTTTGTCTTAAGTGAACTTAAACAGTTGGGAGAAATACAGATGTGTCAAAATATTTTATCTATGCATCAGATCTTAAACCTGCAGCCGGTAGTGACGTTATGGCTGTCGCCGGCCAACGAGTTGGTGTTTTTTCAATGTATGCTTCAGACACGGGTCCCGACGAGGCGTTCCCCATAGCGACCCCTAGAGGACGCAGTTCGAAGTTCCCATGAAAGGGAATCACTTATTAACTTGAATAAGAATCATCTATATTTAATGTATACAGTGAAGATTATTTTTACATTTATTACTTCATGAAATGTCTGTAGTAGGCTATTTCTATTTCTGAAAAACAAAAACAAAACTATTTAATTTGTAGTTTTGAAAAATATATTTATTTATCATTTATCTTGTAAGTAGTACTTGGAGTGTTTACTTGCCTTCAGTAAGCCTTGAGAATGTTTTATTACATTAGTTTATTATTTTTTGCTTTTGCATTAGTGGTAGTTTCTAGCTTCAAAGAAAAATTATTTTTCTAACATCTTTGCGGCAAAAGTTTTTATGGGTGCATTATTTTCTAATAATTCAATGGCCCATCATCAGTTATTCCTTACATAATGTAATTTATCATAATTAATGTAACTATAAATGCATTCAAAAATAAAACAGGTGTGAGTTGCCTGTGACTTATGGAAAGTATAGGTAGGGCTTTTCTACACAGTGTGGGCCATTGTATAGACTTGGTTTATCCCTCACAGCCTCGTTTTCATACAAGAAAAAATTAAAAATGCCCTCTCTAAGGGATCCGTGTACTTTGGCGTCCATTCATTTTTTTTTTTTTTAAACCCAGAAATTAAAATGCAGTTTCTTCTTTAATGGTTCAAACACTTGTGAATAAAATAAGCAGATACAAACTAATTTTGATTATTCAAAATTCATATTTCTTTAAAAATCGTAAAAATGATATAAAGCTTGTTTTTTATCGAGATAAAAGGTGCATTTTCTGCTCTTAAGGTCCCATTCACCAAGATGCCTACTCCTTTACCCCCACTCTTTAATTTATACATTTACTTTAAGTCCCGCCCCTTAATTTTTCACATTCTAAAACCTGTTTCACTCTGAAATATGTCACAATGCATATATCAATTCAGCCATAACTTCTGTTACATGACTTTAAGTTTGCTAAGCAAAGCAGGACACTAATTATTAATAAAAAAAAAAAAGCAAGATGCAATAGAGGTTTGCTTTTGTTACATTTAAATGGACATTGCGTTTTTTTAGTTGTAAAGGTTAAAACAATGTTAAGATACTAATAAATAATAGAGTTTCGTTTGACTCGGACTCGGCTGTTTGGGACTCAGACTTGAGTCCGACTCGGCCCATTTTGGACTCGGACTTGTCTCGGACTCGATTGGTTAAAGACTCGGACTTGACTTGGACTCAACTTAGGTGGACTCGAACCCAACACTAATCCTTCCGTTACCAAAGTTATCAGAGTTAAAAGGTATTCTCTTTTGTGTACATCCATTTTTGAAATGCAACAGAATTGTGTAAACCATCAGTAAGACCACATTAAAAGATTTGTTTATTCAAATCCAAGCGCCCTCATTAATACGTTGCCCAGAATGCACACTTATGAAAATCGCAATGCTTCCAATTTGGAATAATAAGTTTTTATTATTTAATACCAATTTAATAGTAAGTTGAAGTCAGGCAGCAAGCCCCTCTCTCCCTCTATATCTCTACCATATCCTTGTTATAGTAACTAATGGAGCGATATTACATTATGCAGGCCGTTTGTGGTTAGCTGGCTGACTGGTCTGTTGACCACCAGTACAGTCATTTGAGATTCACACGATGAGATCACGTCTCGGCCGAGGCATCCCATCAACAATGAGGCATTATCCAGACAGTACAAAGCCCAAACATGATCAATGCCACAAATATGCTCAATCGTACCATCATATCTTCTCAATCCATATAAAATACCCATGTGACATATGCTAAAGATGAATGATGACATTATACTGTACTATAAAAATTGAGGACTGTAAGCAGTACAAGTACATTTGAGACATAATATGTCAGTTTAACCTGCTCTTAATGACAGTAAAGGCTTAAATCGTGTTAACGGATATCTTGATTTTTGAGATAAAATTCACCGTGCATGACTAGCTCTGAGACAAGCACATGAACCTGTGGTTTCCTGTCTGTTGTAGTATCCCTTATAGGCACGCATATTTTAATGAACATTTACACAAGCACATTTTGAAAGTTATCTATTTTCCACCGGTAACTGATTTTGAAACCACTGACAGTTAAAAAAAAAAAAAAGATATAAAGAAAAAATTGGGCAATGAAAGGCTACATCAGAATATCACAACAGTGACCTCTTGTGTCTGCAAGGAAAATTCTATGATAATACTGCCATTTATAAATTAATAAATATATAAATGTTTTATATTTCTTTTGAACATGCGTTTATGTTGATGCATATTAAGCATTTTTATCTTCAGACTTTGTAAAAAAAAAATGTATAGGTTAAATATAAATGTTTTTAAAAAACCATCTAGGTTTTTGTAATTCATCTAACCAGTCATTTATGCTCTCAATCTGCTCTGTATGAACATTTATTTGTTTGTGATTGATAGGATACTGCAAAATGATGTATCCAGTGCAAGAGGATCAAAACCAGGTATATTGCTATATCTATAATTTATATATCTGCACTTGAAACCGCTAACCGACGCGTGATAAACAAGGCAAAGGTCTGACAATCTTGCTAGTAGCCGCAAAGATCTGATCGGATTGGAAATCTAAACCACTTTTGCTGCTGCAGTTTCTCAAGGTTCTTTGTCCAGATGCCAGTTGATAGCCGTTTGATCTGTTGCTTTCGCAACCCACTGCTTCCTGCAGCTCGTCCACAATGCAAATGCTCACAGAGACATTTGAACAGAACAGACACTAATGAAAAAGCGTGTGGGTGTGAAGCTCTGACCTTTTCATGCTATGCTGAACATCCTGTATTACATTCATATGCTTTAAGAACTTTAAGAACTTTTCTGAATTTCCCTACCGGGATCAATCAAGTACATCTGTCTGTCTGTTTATATATTTGTCTGTCTGTCTGACACCCACTCCATGTCATTCTGCTGTAGAAGTCAAGCTTGGGCATGGAGACACAGGAGATGACAACATGGATGAATCTGTGTTCTGGAACACTAAAGTTCTTCCTGTCCTTCATGAATTTGAGTCTTTTGCACCAGGTGATGATTAAATTGCTCTTATGAATGTGCTTAATATGCACCAGTAATGGTCTGATGACCTTGAAGAGTAAAGGGTCACATTGTGTTTTGCTGGACATCATCAGACCAACAATATGTTTGCATAGAATTGGTCAATTCAAAATGAACATATATTAAAAACAATGATTTTGCTTTTTGATTTAAAGGGGTCCTATTATGCTTTTTCCACTTTTTCAACTTTAGTTAGTCTGTAATGTTGCTGTTTGAGCATAAAAAAGATCTGCAAAGTTACAAAGCTTAATGTCCACTCCAAAAGGAGATATTTTATTTAACAGAAATCACTTTTCAAAAACTACAACGAACGACTCGTTTGGACTACAACGCATATTTTCCGGGATTTGTGATATCACAAATACCGACGAATGGGACGAGACCTGGTTGAGCTGCACTAGAGAAGGCAACGAGTGTTATCACTATGTCGGAGACACGCTAGCTTTCCCAAGGCAGACGAACTTAGAGTGGTTACAATCATCCGGGTTTAAATCGCGCTCAAATTGGTTTGATTTTGACGCAATATTTACACTGAAGCTCGCAGAATGCGGCTATGGTAAGGGGCATGACATTTCCGGACCAGGCACCGAGTGCTGCCAATCACAGCACACACTGGCCCAGCTAACCAATCACAGCACATTTCGTATTTCGGAAGGCGGGCCTTCATTTGATACAGGAACTATTCGAGCCGTTCATGCCAGACTGGGGAGAGAGGTGTTGTGATAATGTAAAATATGTGAAAAATAATGTGTTTTTCAAACAACCTAGTATGAGAGCCTGTTCTAGTACACCCCCAAAACAAAATCAAGACTTTGTAAAAGAGCATAATAGGACCCCTTTAATGCTAAGGCTTTGTTTAGGGTCAAAAACCCTGAGCTCCAAAAACATATTTAATGGTTTATTTCAGGTTGATACCTGATGGCTTTTCATTATCTTTTGTGAACATAGTTTTAACATAACACTCCATGAAAAATGTTACATTACTTCTGTTTGGGCTCTTAGAAATATGAATATAATGCAATGTTGCTAAGATTTTCTGCAGCACACTCTTACAGTCTTCTTTATTATTTATGGAATCTTTGTAAATAATTTAAGAGAAATAACACAGTATGCAAAGATACAAATAGTCAATCCCCCCCAAAAACATGAGGGTTTTATTTTCCATTCACCCTGTTACAGTTTCTTCATGGTCCAAAAACATCTTATTTGAGTGGTTTCTTATTTTTTGCTATTACTAACATTAGCTTTAGAAAGATAGCCACAGTTGTGGGGTTATTGGATTGTGCTTATGCAAGTTCATAGCTGCACTTTAGCACTTGAATGTGTCCCAGAGGGAAAGCAAATCTGCAGGGAGAAAGAAAACACAATATCTGAATGCAGAGGAATAAAACAAAGCTTATGTTGAGCTTGGCACAGTATAGACTAGAGCTTTGAAAGTCAAAGCACGTGGGGGAAAAGAACAGTGAAATGCAATCTAATAGCAGTAAATATTTAAGCACTTTGAAAATTCAATCGAAATTCATTTAAAAGGTAAATATCAAATATTTATTGTGCCAAGAGCCTCTCCATTTATGCATGAAATACCATTCGTATTCTCCATGGCATCATCAGAGGGTGCCGTTGGGGAGAATGCCAACCATCTTGGAAACAGATTTGAGAAACATTTGTTTTAGCAAAAATAGCTTTGGAAAATGCAGCCTGTGACTTATCCCCTAAAGGCAAGTTAGATCCAGCAAGAATAAGGCATTGCCAGTCCACACAATGGTTAAAAAGCATGTAGAGATGGATAATTATTCCGCAAGCAACAGCTAGTCTAAGATGCAATGATAAAAAAAGATTATTTATAAATTTTAATTGAGCCCAGGGGATTTTTAGAGATATTTATAGTCTATTGAAGTCTAATCTAACTTAAAACTTAGTGACATACCATGTTGTTGTGCTCAGAGCCGGTACATTTGGAAAGACAGTAAAGAGTTATTATATACAGTACGCACTAATGATGCATACCATACAGGGGGGGAATTTGCCCTGAAGGGCCATGTTAACTCTGTCAGTGGGTGTTGACATGTGGGCCAAATGTCAGTGAAATGTCAGTAAGCCTACTCTGTGTACACATCAGTTCAGCTGAATGAAAGAGACTGTGTACCCCACAGACTACTCTTCTTTCACTGTCCTTCACAGGGACAGTTGAAGGATGACAATGCTGCAGTTAATACTGTGTGAGACATTCGGTTTAAAATGTGACCTTGACACCGTTACCTATTTTGTGCACTGGAACATACAGTATACTGATCAGGTTTAGTCTTTTTCAAAAACAACCCTTATAGGTGATGCCGTATCAGATGAGACTGTGGGAGAGCTGTGTAATGCATGCAATGGTCTCCATGATGCGCTGGCAGAGAGAGGCATGCTGGGAAGGCAGTTTAAAAAGAGGTCCGCCATCCTTAGAACACTCTTCAGGCTTATAGATGTGGGATCGGATCGACTTAACCTAACATTAGCCAAACTTATTCTGGCAGTGAGTATATAGACACACACACACACACACACACATACACACAATATGTCTTGTATTAGGTTAAAAATCTGGGTACTTATTCTAATAGATTCAATAAAATTCACCTATAAAAAATATATATAAAAATCTGGTAACCTTTAACAATAATACTTCTCGCACATTACAAAAATAAAAAAAATGTTTTACAACTGTATTTACCAACTATTTTTAAACTGAAAATTATTGTTGCAGTATTTTAACTATTTTTTTTTTAAACATTTTAAAAAACATTTTAAGATTTTAAACAGAAGTGTGGAAAAGCACTTCTGTGTGCTTTACTGACAAAGTACATCAAAAAGTTATTTTTTAGAGTCTGTGCAGCTGCATTTAACAATGAAATGTGTCAAACTTCCCAGCAAACATAATTGCACATTCAATAATATCAATTTTGTTTGCACATTCCACAACACTTACTCGTGCTGACATTTTGCAAGCATGTTCATGACCCTAAATGAGAAAAAGTCACAACATTTCAAGAAAAACATTATAGTATTTTTGAAAACCCAAAAATTTAAATGGGCCAACTACATGATCATTTACAAGGTCTGATCTTAAACAGCCTCTAGTTTGTAAGATAAGAGGAGCCTACTAGTATATGTAAAGATTGAAATCAAGCAGTAGCCTTATTGCTTTTGTCTGTATTACAAGCTCAATGTGAGTGGAAACAACTTGCTGAACATCTGCAAACTCGTCTTCAAAATCAGCCGGAACGCTAGTAATGACGCCCTGTTCCTCAACGACGGTATCCTAGGTTAGACCTGATTATTGCATAACTCACCCAGTTACTAAACTCAGTCAGTTATTATCTCCAGCATCAGCCCATTGTGTGTATGTGTGTCCACTGTCCACACACAGACTCCCTTCTGTCTCTGCTCCATTGTGAGGATGCATGGAGTAAAGGTGAAGCCGTGCTGTACTGTGTCGGCTCACTGAAGCTCCTCTCAGGGAACAGCGCCCTCTCCAGGCTGCTGCTTTCTAAAGGCTTCATCGGTGTACTGCTGCAGTTGTCAAAGAGACTGATGCATGGTCCATCTTCAACTTCAGCTAACATAACTTCTCACAGGTCAGAGGGAGAAGGTCAGCGTATCATCGCAGGACACACACTGGTACAGGTGGGTAATCGTTGATGGCTGCTTAGATTAGGCAGTAGTCAAGGTCAAAGTTGCTTTATTGTTAGCTGTAACCCTGTTTTCAGTATGGCAATCATGTTCGCAAACACACATATACCTCGATACCCTAAAGCAATGAAAATCACAGACAAACCTTTACAAATCTTAAAGGGATTGTTTATCTAAAAATGACCTGTTTGGCTTCCTTGCCTCTGTGGAACACAAAAGCAGATATTTTAGAGAACGATTTTGGTTACCATTGACTTCCATTGTATGGATCAAGAAACATTATAAAAATGTCTTCTTTTATGTTCCACAGATGAAAGAAAGTCATTCAGGTTTGCAACAAAATAAAGGTGGATAAATTGTGACAGAATATTCATTTTTGGTTGAACTATCCCTTTAAATCGCAGAAAGGACTTTTCTGTGATGTATTATCATCTTTTTTCTTTGTTGTCTCAAAACAAAAGATCCCATTGTGCATATATCCACAGTGACCGAGGTTATGTGCTTCCCCTATGTGCTGGAACAGTGCTTTGTGCAACACACACGCCACCATAGATAAACAAATAGGTTTGCATTGCAAACACTGTAAATCTGTGTCTTGAAGACTTTAAAACAGGAGGAATTCATCATGCTTGAACCCCACCCGGACTTTTCTCAGAACTCTGCTCTGGGAGCGAAACGGAACAAAGTATGAGTGTTTCATAAGGTGGGGTTGCATGGGGTCGAATAAAAGGGCGGATTTTAATGTGCTTTTCCTCTGCTTTTGTTTTTGCTTTTGTCTGGGAGGATACCCTTTTCCCACTTCTCCGTGTCCATATTTGACTTCATATTCCTCCAGCACAAAGTACGTCTCACAGGAATGATTTAACTCTGCCCAAACAAACTTCCTGAACTCGGCATGCATGGTTTGATGTTCAGCGCCAATTGCCGTGCCACTCATTATTCTGTTGGCAGACGGAAATGAGGATTTTTATAAAAGTACGGCCCGATGGGCCAAGCAGCTCTAGCAGGCACCCTCCATGTACCCTAATCAGTGTCTTGTGCTCTTGATGGATAGATTTATGAGGCCACTTTAAAGACCTTCTGTTATTTCTTCTTGATTATAAGTGCTTCCTTTTTTATATGCATCTCTACCCATTAGGCAGTAGTACACACATATGCACACCTGCAGCACAGTCCCTCATTCACGCTCAATCGCCAAACACACATACTCGTACATTTCTTGTGTGTATGTGTGTGTTTTTCTCAAACACACAGTTGCTCACAGTCTTGACCTCTTGACCCTATCTAGGTCACAGCAGCTTTGAGAAATATAGCTGACCAGTCAGAATCTCGGCCTTCCTTCCTGTCCAACAAAGCATTCTCTACTCTTTGCTTAATTCTGGAGAACCACTGCAAAGACCTTGACATCTGCATTAATGTGGCCCGAATATTCAGGTGAGTCTGTCTGTCAGTTGTCATTGTGATATGTGTGTGCATTCAAATGAAGTTAGTGTTTAGAATAGCGATTCTAAACCTTCTTAACTCCAAGGCCAATATGTTTTATACTTTTGAACTAATATATGAATTTTATCGAGCTTGACATAGCTATAAAAACGTATATTCATTCTAAAAATGCTGATAGAGTTATAAGATTTATTCATTTACATTACTTTTCCAGGCCTAGAAATCACATTTGGATAGGAGTACCTCATATTAATTTTTCTTAGACTGTGGAAGTTAAAATAATTAAATTAAGGATATCTAAGGATAAATAAATGCAAGATAAATATAAGTGTAAATATAAGTAAAAAATATGTATAAATATAAATTTTGTTTTAAATACAACAATACAAAGAATTCAGATGGCTTTACTTTTGTTACATTAAAGTATTCCATTTATGAAATATCATACATCAGTATCATATATAAATATTTGATTTTTATAAATGAAACACCGTATGTGTATGTCTCATCACATCATTTACGGATTAAAAACAGTTAAAAAAAACATTTGAGTTAAAATGAGAAATATCTTGATTTTTAGTAATTTTAATGTTTTATTACAAATTATTTGAAGTAATCCGGAGTTCCCCTTAGCAGTTTTCTTAGGCCCTGTAATTGGCCCCGGCCCCCTGAATGAGAACCACTGGTTAAAAGTTTTGTAATGCATGCTGTAAAATGCATTTTAAATATCCGCCAACTGAGGTAAGTTCTAATTTTAGTTTGAGGAATTGAGCTTTTTGATTAATGTTGATAAAGTTGTACCATGTGATGCGTGTGAATATGCTTGTGTGTGTTCGGTCTCCAGCAAGCTGTCCACCTACACTGAATGCTGTCATGCACTAGCTGAGACGCCACGTTGCTGCGGCCTATTTTTGGACCTGCTAAGCAAACACAGCAGGAAACAGGTGAATTTGGCCCAAGTATATGTACACTGTCCACACATGCTCAGACATATGCTCAAACAAGCATACACACACATGTAAGCATATAGGCTGCATGTTCCGCTTTCTGCTCTTAAGTGAAACTTGAGCAGTGGTCTATGAAGGTGTGTGTGTGTTTTTCTGTTCATTTTATTTCGGTACAGACAGTTCAGATGTTCTTCTCTCTCTTTCCTTCTGGCACTAATAGTAATGAGATCATGTGCTCCCAAACTCATAAAGAATAAACACAGTTCACTGTGTACTAGGTATCATAAACACCGTTCCACATACACCCTGTGCCTCACATAGGGACATACTGTCATCTGGCAGAGGTCTCTCTCTGCACCCCACTTTTTCATACATTCTAAAAGAAAACAAAGGAGTTCTTGAAAATCAGTTTAAACCATCTGACAAAATAAAGTTAACCAAAGACTGCTAGATTCACAGGAGTTTCAAGTGATTTTTGCATGGGTTTAGTTGACCATCAAATTGCTAAACATCAGGCCTGTAAATCTTTAATCCTGATTTATCTCATAATTTGTTTAGCGTTAACATTAAATTTCTTTTAGTAAATAATAGGTCTGTATGTAATTATTAGTATTTGTTTGTGTGCAGTATATTTAATGTAAATGTATGCAACTTGTGCTTTATGGAGAAAAAAACCAGTTTACACATTTCTCAAACTGCTTCAGAACACACAATGATAATTCAATAATGAGAATCTTCCCCACATTTTATGGTACATATTTTAGATATGTATGCTGCTGATCTGCAGTCCTAGTGTTTGCATAGTTATTTAAATATAAGCATAGAAATATATATATAGTATGCTATGGAGTGTTACGTTTTTGAAAAAGAAAAAAGTTTTACAAATAAAGTACTTAAAATATAAGTATAAAATATAAACTATATAATATAAATATAAAATAAGTACAAAAACTTTATTAGTAGTATTATATTTCAGGACAAACAACTATCACTAAAAAAACACATCCTGCAAAGAATCTAAATTACTGTAAAGTGGGATAGATAGATGTAATCATTTATCCATTAATGCCAAATAAGTCAAATTGAATAAATGTGTTAATATATGTATATGAATATTAAATGTTATATTGCATGTGTTGTCTTAGACCTACTAGTAAACACACTTGCCCTATGTCTTTTTGTATGTGCAGGATCTAGTAGTGCGTCTCTTGTTCACACTAGGAAATCTGACAGCCAAGAGCACTGAAGCCAGAGAGAGAGTCTATGAGGAGGAAGGCGGGATAGATGTCCTCTTAGACCTTTTTCAGGTCTACCAGGAAACACCATCGCCCCCTAAGCAATGCCGTGCCCCTGAGAGAGAGGACGTCCTGGTCAAACTGATCAGACTGCTGGCCAACCTGGCCATCCATCCCACCGTGGGCACGGCACTGGCTGCCAACACACTGTGTGTACAGCTGCTGCTGGAAGTGCTGGGTACAAAACATAATCATGAAATATACACACACTCCTCTAAGTGGTTAATTAGTTTATAGTTCATTCAACAACAACAACAAAAAAGTGTTTACAGAAAACCCACTGGGAACGTACTTCACAGATACTGTAGTGCATTCACTCATGCATTGTCACTCTCAAAGCATTGTGTACGTGATAAATGCTTAGCAGAAGCGATGTGATTTTAAACACACAGCAACACAGATGTTTAGTTTACTTCCTTGAACTTGAATGAATGCGCAAGTTGGTTGCTCTGCACAGTGCAATCACATGCTGTTCTCTCCACGTCAGTTACTGGCATAGGCCCTCAAGTTACTGCATCCTCTCCAATGACGAGAAGAGCCAGACTGTAAACTGCATGTTTTTATTATGCATAGCTCTTTTTTTTGCAGCCTGGTGTTCTCAGAGATGTTGCACTGTGGTTTGATGGTGATGGATGGAAGCTCGGTTTTGGTTCTGCATGTGAACGTTTCAGAAGCAGGCATGTTAGTGTGAAGAGGTGGTTATGCATTTCCCTTTTGAAATAGAGAAAGAGATTTGTGTCCTGTGGAAATATACATCCTGTGTAATTTTTAGAATGTGAGAAATAATATTAAAACTTTCTGCTCGATTCCTGCAGTTAGAAATGAGAGGATGCTGTAGTTTTTAGAACCGTAATGTGGACAGTTAGAGAGGAAATTGGTGGGAGATTTGGGAGAATCTACCTTATGTCTGGTACATTAAAATGACATCCTTTTATGATGAAAATAAAAATCGAGAAGGAAAAAGAAACTGAGAAATCAAGGGTAACAATGACAGAGCATTCACCATAACGAAAGGTGTTTCGAAACGAACACACGGTTTGCAGCGTGATGCACAAACACTGACAGAGCAAACCGCACTTCGAACGGGAAATACAGGATCTTATTACAGTCAGAAGCGCTGGCAGATTCTGACTACCTCAATTTCAGATTTATCGTGAAGTACTGACACTAAAATTTACACAAATGGTTTTGAAACTTAAGGAGGAAGTGACACCTGATTAGCGCTCTGTGAGATCTAATCTTCAGTACCAAGAATTGAACCATCTTGGAGCTGCTGTACTATAACTTGTCTAGACAGGTGAATGTGAAATAAAGTATTCGGCACAGTAGTTTGCCTTATAATGGGGTGTAAATAAAAAATATTCATAGTAGTTACTGTCTGTTTTTGCTCTGATAACTAGATAAAGTTAAAACAAAGCCACAACGGATTCGCTGCAACAATTTGTTTTTTTAACAAATTGGTTGAATGATTCAATGACTCGTTCAGGCAGTTCTAGTTTGGTTTCTGATCGAACAAATCATTTGAATTGATAGTTCAATGACTCACTCATAAAGATTGTCGCCACCTATATCCTGCAGAATAGCTACAAAAGCAGACAAGTAAACCCTTACGAAAACGAATCATGGTTTTACAACAAATAAAACCAAAACCCCCAATTATTGTAGTTAAACCATAGTAACCACAAATTTGCCATTATTTTGCTACATTAACCATAGTTTAACCATGGTGTTTGTAGTAAAACTGTGGTTATACAAATGGTAATCAATCCGCTAAAACAAACAAACATGGTTGTTAAAATGGCTGTTGTTAAAATAATATTGTATTAATTAATTCAAAATAAAACTCTAAAAGCCAAACAAGTTGTTTTAAATTCTATATGTTAATTTAGGCATCACAACATTATATTGCACTGTAGAAAAATCAATATTCATTTTGAGATGATTATATGTACTGTATATGTAATACAATTATATGTTTTATTAACATTTTATTAATGTTTTTATGTTATATTGTCCACTTTCATTTTTAATTTACTTAAAGTTCTAGTCTTGGTGTTTATCTCGTCTTTTTTTAAATGTCAAATTTTTTATTTCAGTTTTAGTAATTTTAGTACAGTTATTTTAGTTCAAGATAAAATAAATGAAAACGTCTTGTCAACTAGCTTTTTTTAGTTAACTATAATAACCATGTTTGAAATTTGCTAGATATAACAATGTTATGAAATTCTTAGTGCTTTCAATTAATAGAGTTGCTCTATTAATTAGACATTAGATGAGGGCAAATGTAGTCCAGATCAAGGAAATAAACATGTACAATGAATTAGGCTACTCGTATTTATAATGCATCCCAATTCTGTTATTTATGCCATTCTGTGACGTTTTCTGTCTTTGTCCTTGTCTCTCAGAGTGCAGGTGTGTGCAGGAGAGTGAAGAGTTAGTGATTAATGCCGTGGCCACCATCAACAACCTGTCTTTCTACCAAGGCGAGAGCTCAGTGGTCCGTTCCCAGCACACACACATCTCACAATGTAAGACGAGTGTGTGTGTGCCTGTATGTTGCATCTGTCTTGGTCCTTCAGTAATGTCCCCCTCCTGCCTGTCCTTCTGTCATTGCAGTGCTACTAAAGCTCTTGCTGAGCTCCAGTATGGATGCTGTTTTGGAGGCCACACGTGTGTTTGGAAATCTGTCGCAGATCAAAGACGTGAGACACTTCATCATGCAGCACAAAGGTGTGAGACACTCTCTCTGACACTTTTTCTGTCTCCAAACCCCCAGTGGCTGACGTTTGTGTTGGTCTTTTGTGTCTCAGTGGAGCAGTATGTGGTAACCCTCCTGGACTCCAAGACCCCTGATGTGTGTTTCTCTGCATGTGGAGTTCTCATCAACCTATCTGCAGATCCAGAAAACAGGGCCGTGCTGAGGGCCACGGGAACCGTTCAGAAGTAACTCGCCTCTCTCTTGAGTGTGCTTTCAACTTTTAAGTGTACTGTAATATGTATAAGTACTATGCATTCTCTCTCTCCATAATGCAGGCTTATTGACTGTCTGCGTGACTTCGGGCCTCAGGACTGGCATTTGGCTGCTGTGGTGTGTCAGACTCTGTGGAACTGCTCTTTAGATGGAGAGCTGCAACACACTCGAGAGCTGTTGGAGATCTTGCGGCTCTACACCGGTACATAAACACACAAGCATCAGGACTGGCATTATAGTATGCTAATTTGGTAGAATGAATTACAAAAAAGTGATAAAAGTTATTGCTTGCAACAGTCAAAGATATTCAAATAATGCATGTGTACATGGAAAATAATTAAAATAACAAATTTCACAAATTAATAAAATAGAACTATAATATACATTATATTGTATTATATTATATTAATACGAATATTTACATATATAGTTATATACACATGCATATTATGTGTGTGTGTGTAAATATTTGTATTAATAATATAAAGTAATACAATGTAATGTGTATTATAATTCTATTTTATTAATGACATTTGTTTTATATATATATATATATATATATATATAGTAAAATACATATGTATACATTATAATACATTATTAATTATTATTTATTTAAATTTATATGAATTCAGTTGACAGTAAGTTTGGCATGTACAAATATGACATGAAGAAATCACTTTTGGTTAAATGGTTAAAATTTTTGTATGAACAATGTAGACATTTTGTCCTGTGTTTTGGACAGACAGAGGAGCTTTGCAGTGGTCTTCTGATGATGGAGTCAGACAGGTTCAGGAAGCATGCTGGGAGCTGCTCTTTTTGCCTGTAGCTGAGAGGCTTAGACAGCGTTTTTATATTGAAGACACTACTAGCATCATTCCGTAAGCTCCACTGACACTCCTCCTCTCCAGATGTCACACGCTTGTCTGTGTGTATATATGCATGTACTGTATGTACACCTACAAGCTGAGGAATGAGCCGGTGTGTATATTGCACTTTAATACAATGTCACTTTTGATATTGTGAACATAGGGAATTTGTCAATTATGACCAACACATTTTTAAAATAAAATAGTTCAAATGTTTATTACACAACCTTATGCTGCTGTATAGGAGAAAGCATGAATTGTGTCGGACAGAAGGCAAGCCTATGTTCATAAACACCAAACTAATGTACATGCAAAAATCACTCAAGAGCATCTCTGTGATCTCAAAGACACTTCCAGAAAAGTCTGTAAGGAACACAGAATAGAAACATTGTCATACTTCCTTAATACAATCACATCAAACTGATATATTATGGCACTGGCTTCCCTCCTTTTAACAGGTTACACTTCACGGCTACAGTCTATACATTAATATGAAGTTTACAAAGCTGCCCTAGAGGTCATTTACATACATGCTTAAAACCAATGACCAAAATGGGATTGTGAAGTTTATTCAAATCACTCTTTACTGCGATTTAACGTTTTCCTCTCAGTCTCTATCATGTGAAGTCTGAAGCGGTTTAACTCCTGCACAACATCCAAGGGATTGAGGGGAACCCAACTTCTCGCATTATTCTTTTAAAATGAGCATCAACTAGCCTATGGTGATTTCCATTTAATGGCACTAAATGACCACCAGCCTCATAACCACAAACAGGGAAAATTTCCTTATGGTTCCCAGGTCAACAATGTTGCTTTCTTTAATCCTCACTGTAAGAGGACGAATTGCCGCATTCAACATTGTGTTTAAATCATTAGTGCACAGCAGGGGATGCTTTTCTATAGGCCTGTAGTGTCTGTGCTGATATATCACTTTGCTACAAGGGTCTCTGCTGGTGGGTGGACATAAAAACATCGATTATGTGACCTAAAAGCTATATAAATGATATCTTAAAGTGTGTTATTGTTAATTAGCACAAAAATAACCGTCAGTTCTCGTGGTATAAGGTGTTTGGACTGTTCAAATCTTATTTAATACTGAATGTTTGGGGTAATGCATCATCCTAATGTGACTTTTTGGGAAGAAAACAGAAAGTTTGATTAAATTACAAATGATACAACCAGTGAAATACCATGTTTTATTTTTTTTAACAAATAATTTCTTATAAAATTGTCAGTAACTGACATCAGTCTCTCAAGTCTGACTTAAAACCTCCTCATATCCATCTCCAAAAGAAAAAGTACCATCCCTCTAGTCCTGCCATCATCAGAATGCAGTACTTAACTAGTTTAGTAAACAAAAAAAGACAGCAGAGAATCCACTCCGCTTGAAAAGAAAACACATGCGCACACACACACACACTCGAAACAAAACTGTTTAGTTACACTGGTTAAAGTTCTGATAATGAGAACAAGCATGGTGTAACCCCACAAGCGTGCGGGTCACCTGGTTCAGCGTCTAGCTCTGTACAGACTGTAGCGCATGACAGGCAGCCACGTAAGACAAAGTTCTGCTCACTAGACAGCACTTAGATATTTAAGGATACATAACAGGAGGTATTTAGTTATAATAAACCCCAAAATAATGGCCGTGCATTCAAAGGAAGACAGATAAGGCGGATGGATCACAGCAACAGGAAGCACATTACAAAAGGAAGACCTTTCCGCGTTGAAAGTCACTAACACAAATAAAAAAAGATAGAAAATGGCTACATAAAAGCTGAAGCTTAACATTGTTTAAAAAAAGTGCTTTGATATTTTTAATGCGTGAAACCCCAAAAAGAGCCTATGTTTGGATTTTTTTTCTCTATTCCCCCCATAGCATTCACACATTGGAAATGTCACAATGAAACAAAGTGGTGTCTTACAGTAAACTCCAACAAGGGCTCAGCTATTACTTCTGAATTGCGCTCTCACACTCACACTAACACAATCGTTCCTGGATTAGCTTATATAAATGGGTGATGGTTTGGGTGTCTTGAGGCCTCTCAATTGAGAAAAGCAGCATGAACAGATGGCACCTCAGCATCTGTTGCCAGTGCTGCGCATGACTTGGCACGCGTTTATGCAAAATCAGTAATGCTTCTATCTCTAGCCACTGCTGAACAAAAAATAAAAACAATATGGAAAAAAACACTAGTAGATAGTCATGTTAGTGCAGTCTTTCTGCACTGGCGCTGGAGTTGCCATTTGTGTGTGTGTGTGTGTGTGTGTGTGTGTTTTTTAAATCACATCTCACAAAAAGAAGATATGATTATATGGCATCTTATCGCAGATGCATTTGAAATACTAAAGGAGGTCTGGCCTCCAGAAGCTCCGCAGTCTTAGCTTGTCCTCTTACACACTAGAGGGATTCTGCTCAGACGGCCCCACTCCCCCCAGTGGCCAGTTTTGGCACCGCAGGCTGAGCAGCCACACAAGTGATTCAGCAAGTAGGTTCAGTTGACAGTTGTTTTTTTTTTCCTTCTTTTAACAAAACAACCTTGTCATCGCCCTCCGCCACCACCCGTTCTTCTTCTTCCTCAGTTGTATTTTTTCCATTTTTTGTCATTTTTACGTTTATTTAAGTGTCCAACGTCAACAACAGTAAAAAAAATTAAAAAGGTAGACAAGAACAGCACTTCATGTCATGTAGCGAGTGATAGCTCTCAGAGCGTAGAGCAGTTCTGCCTGCATGTGCGCTTCCATAAGAAGCAAATTAATGTGGACCTGAAAGACAAAATAAAAGAATCATTATTAACTTGTACCGAGATGATTTAACCTTCAGAAAGAACCTGTTGTCTGTT
This sequence comes from Sinocyclocheilus anshuiensis, assembly GCF_001515605.1. Taxonomy (NCBI): domain Eukaryota; kingdom Metazoa; phylum Chordata; class Actinopteri; order Cypriniformes; family Cyprinidae; genus Sinocyclocheilus; species Sinocyclocheilus anshuiensis. The sequence goes on along the minus strand of NW_015558566.1, from coordinate 309,034 downwards.
CATTTTTTTGGTCTGAAGTGCTTCTTACTTTCTCAGAGTGCTGGAACTGCCTCCAGAAGCTGTCGTACATCCTCTTGGTGATCTTCTCTGGAGTGCGCACCATAGTTTTGATGTAGACTTTAAAACTGCGGTCTAGCAGTTGGTTAATTTCTCCATAATCATAATCATCGTACCTGTCGTGTATTAGACAGAGAAAGAAAGATACCTCAGCAATATGATTTAAATAACTAAATACAACTAATATCTAAATAATATCTAAACAAATTTAAATAAAAAGCGGACTTACCGAATCCCGAACATGCAGTGGATGTAGTTCCAGATGGCTCGACGAAGCATGGAAGTGTCCACACCCTGGTGTGTCGCCATTGTGTTGTACGTCAGATTGTATGCGATCTGGAACTTTTCATCCAGAAGCTGTCCAAAATCCGGATACAGCCGATTCACAAGGGAAAAGCCATGATCTTCCCAACTATAGTCCTGTCAAGGGCAGAAAATATCAGATTTTTGTTATTTTAGTCCTCCATTTTCTTTCGACTACCAATGGCAACAAGCAAGACAATGCGACTTTCTTCTCACCTGCACTCTGAGGGTGGGTACATGTTCTCCTCTTCTGTAAAAGTCCTTGTAGCCATAACTAGGGTCTTCGAAGTGTCGTGAAACATCTCTGGATGGTATACACTCCTCGTCCTCTGTTGATCAAACATGTTGTTTTAACAAAAGTCATCCTGGAATTGTTGTATGAAACAAACCTAAAAAAAAAAATAAAAAATCCACTTACCAGAGGTGACCACCAGCATGCTCTCGGTCTTCTCCCTCTCAAAACGAGTGGCCATTTCCTCCTGACTGGCTTCCTCTTCGTCATGACATTCCTGGAGCTGCTTCATCTTCTCCATCAGCACTTCCACCTCACCAGACAACTCAGACACCTAAACACACGCATACAGGAATCTAGGTCATCACAAGTTTATGTACACTCTATGGTCAGGAATTTTAACCTTGCACTCCATGCATTCTACAGATCCCTTTTCAGGACGACTGGATGGAAGACTAGCAAATATTAGAAAATCTTCTTTGAATACATTTCCCTTTGTCTCACCTGCTGGTTCCCAAACATCTCCTCTAGGGCACCGTTGCCATTGGCAATGTCACAAACGCAGTAACCGCTGAGCGAGGGTGGCCTGAATGTATGTCCTCCATCTGTGTGGATGTCAGGGTTGATGCCGCAACCAAACGTAAAGGAGGCCAGAGAGTGATAGAGTGTGAGTAGCACCACAACATGGATCAGCTCGGCCAGCGACCAGCTGTGCTCCTCTGCCTTCAGTAGACGCTGTAAAAAAATTTTTTATAAGGTTAAATGAAATGTAATAGTGTCCACAACAAAGAAAAGGAAAAAGATTTGAAAAGTCTAATTCTTAGAAATGTACTCTTGGTATTCGTGTTGGTTTCAGGTGGTTTTGAAAAACATTTTCAAGAAAAGTTTAAGTTTAATGACTCATGTCGTAACCATCAAGTAAAAAGTAATAGCATATTTTCCATACACAGGGAATACATGTGAGTGCACACAACTTATTTACTATTTTCAGTTTTTTAAGGCAAGGACTTTTCTTTACAAATATGAATTATTCATTCATAAATATCCCAATTTTAGGGGGAATCACACATTTGACAAATATTTTCAAATATTAAAATATTAAGCTGTGAAGCATTTTTTTTTCCCCAAAGGAATATTACATAAAACTATTAAATACAGCTTTCTTTTCAAGAATTTCAATCTTTAATTAGACTTTAAAAAAAGAAAAAAATGATATTATGATATTGTTTCTACCTGACATTTTTCATATTAGGCACCCCAAATAATATCCAAACAAATATTTATTCAGAAATTAACATGCTTTTAATTTATGGAATTTAATCAACATGATTTTAATAAATTAACATACTTTTAATTCAATTTATGCTTATCAGAGAATAGGATCATTCAAATCACTGTATGTACTGTATGTTAAATAAATGCGCAGATTTGCCACAAAAAAAAAACAGTGCCATGTAAAAGGCACATATTATTATAATTCAATTACAGCTAATAAAATGAATATCTACTGAAACCTGACTGACCTAATACCTAATAGTTGTCTCTAACAGCATTATAAAACTTCTTTGCGCTTGTTAGAGTTGCGTAACAGCTGTAGGTGAGTATCCCATGTGTGACTGTGAGGTTGAAGTCATACCTCAATGTGTTCTTTGGTGAGCAGCCAGGGGCGATGGGCCAGGATCTTATTGAGCTCCCCAATAGCCTGCAGCTTCTGTGGGGCTTCTTCCAGACCATTCAACCACTTGGGATCACCTCCGACCTGCAGGAAGTCATTCACGTGCAGGTTGACCAGATACGTGCACTGGTGCCTGGCAGCAGCCTGTTGAAGTCAAATGTGCATTTAGAAAAATCTATCAATGTGATTTTTGAGTTGAATACAAAAATACATTCTGCAGTCTCACCATTATCCCTATGTAATGTCTGCAGTGCAAAGACAATGGACCGTCCATCTGAAGCAGGTAATGCTGTGTCTTAAGAAAGCTCTCCAGATACTGAGGATGGAACCCCATCACTAAGGAGATGTTGTCAAGGCGACCGAGCACTGCAAAGGCGTCCTCAAAAATCGACTGTATTCTTTCATCCAATTTACTGACTTGAAGTATCTGGGACAACAGGGGAATAAAGATGATGTAAACCTGGGGAATTCGGTACTGTTAAAATAGTTTCACTAGAGAATGTGAGGAGAAACGCTTTTAATGCCAAAAAAAGTGTGTGGGGGGTGGGTTCAATTAGTTGATTAAAATGGTTGGAGTAAGATTGATGCCAACTTTAAATCCAGCAGGGTTTATGTTAACACTAACCTCTTTCTCTGGTATGAATCTACTTGGTCCATTTCCCACCGGTCTGGGGATTCGCACTCCAACGTCCTAAAAAGTTCAAAACCAATAACATGATTACAAGATCGACATACATGTCAAACCCCGAGAGAAGCACTTGGCATGAAACTGCGATTATTATATCGAAGAAATCCTGGCATCAGACTGAGAGCTCTTAAAAACAACATCCTTCCTCAGCTCAAATATCAATGGCTGGTTATAGAAATTTCTCTGGCATGGGCTAGAAAATAAATTCTTCATAATACATAACACAATACATAATGCAATCAGTAACAACAGTCAGACCTTGAACATCATTCATCTCTTATTGATACTATAGAAGCTGTCAAAGGCACAAAGAGAATGATTCAAAACAACCTAGATTCACTATGAACAAAAAGGTTGTCCGAGTTAGCAATATACCAGTGACATAATCATGCCAAAATAGCTGACTCAGACAGGAATATGCAAGCAATCCTTTAAAAATACATTATTGAATGCTATTAAACTTGACGCCGTGAGCAATTCAGTCTGTCCCCTTGCAGCAACATACATCAGTTCCACACAATGGCAATCTTGCATATATCATTTTAGTGCGTTGCTTGAATAAAAAACAGTATTTAGACAATGTGACACTGACTTTAATACTGTCAGTCATTGATAAAAGACGAGCGTCTATTGATCCGATGACAGAAGACAGAAAAACAAGCCAGCAGTGTTCGTGATGCAAGTACAAAGAACGGACTGCACTGCAGCAAACGGACTCAATAAACGGACAATATTTAAAATCAATGAAAAAAGTAGACTAACAAAACAGGTTAACTAAAGGCACATCTGTCATTAGATAAACTCGATGTCAAGTTCTTATTCGCTTTCTTACCTTTTTACTAAGCCGCTCGCACTGTGTGCAAATTTTGAACAAGTCTGTCATGGTGAGATAGTTTCATTAGATGCCGATGCGTGCCTCATATTGCGCTTTTCTGCTTCTAAATAAAAAATTAGAGCGACTATCTTGTATTTGTTTTAGCTCCCGTTGTTCCTTGAGGCATTTGGTGACGTTACCCGTTCATATCAGCTGCTGAAGCTCCCGAACAGAATACCCACTCTTTCCTAGCCCTCTTGCGGTAAATAACAGGCTGTAAATATGACTGACGAGCCCAGTAGCCAATCGCGTTGCGAAAACAACCTACGTTGTCCAATCAACGCCAAAGAGGCGGGGTTAAAAGAGACTTAAAACGGTAATTCACGCAAAAAATAAAATTCTGTCATCATTTATACACCAACGTCGTTGCAAACCCCTTTCATTATTGAAAAGAACATGTTAGGAAGAACGATAGCCATTTGGATAAAAGATGCAATGAAACTTAATAGTGACCGTCTCACGTTCTGCCTAACATTTCCTTTTGTTTCACACAAGAAAGTCAGTCTTGGAACAACATGAATGATAGCAAATGACAGAATTTCATTTTTTGGTGTGAACTAAACATTTAAAACGTTTTATTTATATATATTTATTTAACTGATTTATATGGAAATTGTCTACGAATTGTTGAGCTGATCTCAATGCACTTTCTTTGCTTTCTAATGTTGGTTAATACTTAACAGACTTTTAACTCGGCCTTCCAATAAACCTATTTACATAATCATGATTTGTCTAGTCTATATAACATTGTTACCTCAAGCCGTTCCACCTGCCCGGTGAAAGGGACAGATTTAAGTAGCCTAAGCAAGTGGGAGGGGATGTTTTTCCTTGAGCAAATGCCAACTGCAGTAAACAAGCCCCGCAACGTGAATGAGGATGATGACATGGACTACAGTGAAAAACAAGCCAAGATCAATTCCTGCCGTCAGCTTTATATGCCCCACAGGGGACATGTCAAGGCACCTAATAGATAAAGTGACGCTTTTGGCTCAGAGATTGATTATTTTCTAGGGCGAAAAAAAAAACCTTCTACAGGCGCCTTGGTTTTCAAATGACTAAACTAAGAAAAAGTAATTTGTCAAGATGATGCAATGCACTTTAGAATTTTGTTCATACAGTTGAGCTTCAATCTTACCAACATATTGAATGATTCACAACTAAAGCATAATGCATAAAGCATAATGTCTTATATTTCCTTCTATATGCTGAAATGCACTATTGTAGAATATATTGTGGAGTAATAAAGCCCAACCAACATGAATTAAAGTTCTGTGCACGAGCAGAAGGCTGTCAAAGCGTGTAGATTTGGCATTGCTCATGAGATGAAGAGTAGCTATTCAGCATGTTCATTGTGTCTGAAGGGACTGTCCTACATCGGGGGGCTGAGGGGGTGTAAACAGACCAGAGCAGGAGTCAGCACTCTCTCTGGTGATAGGGGGTGGTTAACCTGGCTCACTGAGCCCTATGGCTCAGCAAACCTACAGAAGAGAATGGTCAGCGTTTGCCTTGCGCCCCCCTCCCCCAGGGCACCCTTTCCTCTCTTTATTAAAAGAGCCATAACTATTATCTTAGAACAAACTTCAGGCTTTACTGTATCCACACCGTATCATAACATTGGGCTCAGCTGCTCAGTTGGTTATATCTATGGAAATAGACTACAAAAAAGTGGAAAGACTCCATTCACATGCAGAAGCAAACCTAAAACACAACTAATAATAAAAGCTTTCAAAATGATAAGCATAAATCTTGCTTTTAGAGTCATTTTAAGTCCTTTTTCCAGTGTATTAATGAAGTCATTTAAGCATCACACAAGAGGAACATGTCCGGACATATGCATCTGATATACTTAGAAGAATATACAAATGATCAAATTTCATTTTTTGTACCAGTAAAACACATTAAACAAGGAAATGATCATTTAACAGATGGAAGTCTATTTTATTTCTGCATTTTCTACACTTTTATGAATTTTACTAAAACTAAAATATTTTGCCATATATACAGTGGCATGTGAAAGTTTGGTAACCCCTTGCAGAATCTGTGAAAATTTGAATAATTTTAACAAAATAAGAGAGATCATACAAAATGCGTGTTATTTTTTATTTAGTACTGTCCTGAGTAAGATATTTTACATAAAAGATGTTTACATTTAGTCCACAAGACAAAAATAGCTGAAATTATTAAAATAACCCCATTCAAAAGTTTGGGAACCCTTGGTTCTTAATACTGTGAGTGGTTACCTGGGTGATCTATGACTTTTTTTTGGTTTGTGATGGTTGTTCATGAGTCCCTTGTTTGTTCGGAACAGTTAAACTGAGCACTGTTCTTCAGAAAAATCCTCTAGGTCCTGCAGATTCTTCAGTTTTCCAGCATCTTTTGCATATTTGATCCCTTTCCAGCAGTGACTATGATTTTGAGATCGATCTTTTCACACTGAGGACAATTGAGGGACTCAAACACAACTATTAAAAAAGGTTCAAACATTCACTATTGCTCCAGAAGGAAACACGATGCATTAAGAACCGGGGGGTTAAAACTTTTTAACAGGATGTCAAAATGAAGATGTCAAAATTTTTCTTATTTTGTTGAAATATTTTTTTCCATTTAGTACTGCCGTTCGGAAGCAACAGAAGATACTTGCATGTTTCCCGGAAGACAAATTAAGTACAATTTACCTTGATCTTCAAATTCAAAAAGGCTCTTAATGCATCGTGTTTCATTGTGTCAAAAAACAGTCGTAGATCATCCAGGTAACCACACACAGTATTAAGAACCAAGGGTTCCCAAACTTTTGAATGGGGTTATTTTAATAATTTCAGCTATTTTTGTCTTGTGGACTAAATGTAAACATCTTTTATGTAAAATATCTTACTCAGGACAGAACTAAATAAAAAATAACAGGCATCTTGCATGATCTCTATTATTTTGTTAAAATTATTGACATTTTCACAGATTCTGCAAGGGGTTCCCAAACTTTCGCATGCCACTGTATATAATTGCATATAATCAGCAGTTGTCTTATTTGGGTTTTTAGAACCCCAAAATATGTGCCTGTAAACATTTCACTGCTGTTCTTGTGATATGGAAATACAGTGGCATGCGAAAGTTTGGGAACCCCTTGCAGAATCTGTGAAAATGTCAATAATTTTAACAAAATAATAGAGATCATGCAAGATGCCTGTTATTTTTTATTTAGTTCTGTCCTGAGTAAGATATTTTACATAAAAGATGTTTACATTTAGTCCACAAGACAAAAATAGCTGAAATTATTAAAATAACCCCATTCAAAAGTTTGGGAACCCTTGGTTCTTAATACTGTGAGTGGTTACCTGGGTGATCTATGACTTTTTTTTGGTTTGTGATGGTTGTTCATGAGTCCCTTGTTTGTTCGGAACAGTTAAACTGAGCACTGTTCTTCAGAAAAATCCTCTAGGTCCTGCAGATTCTTCAGTTTTCCAGCATCTTTTGCATATTTGATCCCTTTCCAGCAGTGACTATGATTTTGAGATCGATCTTTTCACACTGAGGACAATTGAGGGACTCAAACACAACTATTAAAAAAGGTTCAAACATTCACTATTGCTCCAGAAGGAAACACGATGCATTAAGAACCGGGGGGTTAAAACTTTTTAACAGGATGTCAAAATGAAGATGTCAAAATTTTTCTTATTTTGTTGAAATATTTTTTTCCATTTAGTACTGCCCTTCGGAAGCAACAGAAGATACTTGCATGTTTCCCGGAAGACAAATTAAGTACAAATATTTGAACCCTTTCCAGCAGTGACTGTATGATTTTGAGATCGATCTTTTCACACTGAGGACAATTGAGGGACTCAAACACAACTATTAAAAAAGGTTCAAACATTCACTATTGCTCCAGAAGGAAACACGATGCATTAAGAACCGGGGGGTTAAAACTTTTTAACAGGATGTCAAAATGAAGATGTCAAAATTTTTCTTATTTTGTTGAAATATTTTTTTCCATTTAGTACTGCCCTTCGGAAGCAACAGAAGATACTTGCATGTTTCCCGGAAGACAAATTAAGTAAAGGCTCTTAATGCATCGTGTTTCTTTCTGGATCATTTTCTTACATATATACATGCATGTGTGTGTATTTATATACATAATAAATATACACAGTACACGCACATA
>NW_015558566.1:300551-300956 GCF_001515605.1 Sinocyclocheilus anshuiensis | reverse complement strand
CACACAGTATTAAGAACCAAGGGTTCCCAAACTTTTGAATGGGGTTATTTTAATAATTTCAGCTATTTTTTGTTTTTTGGACTAAATGTAAACATCTTTTATGTAAAATATCTTACTCAGGAACAGGGCCGGATTTACCTCTTTTCGTGACATAGGCAAAACAAATTTTAGGGCCCCCCTTCCCTATATTAATATAATAGGCCTAATATTACCACCCAGGCAAACAAAAATATCTCTTAATCAGTGGAAACGTTACAGTGTTTTCTATCGCAATAAGCGCTTGCATTCAGTCAATAAAAATCGAATGTAGTTCTTAATTTGTTTGAGAACTGAGAAAGACCATACCATATAGTCGTGGCCACATAACCACCTCCGGGAGTGCATTATTTCTCTAATAATTTTAAC
>NW_015558566.1:299706-300239 GCF_001515605.1 Sinocyclocheilus anshuiensis | reverse complement strand
AATGTTTGGGCCCCCTTCCCTCTTCATATAAAAGGTCTAATATTATCACCCAAGCAAACTAAAATATTTCTTAATCAGTGGAAACGTTACAGTGTTTTCTATCGCAATAAGCGCTTGCATTCAGTCAATAAAAATCGAATGTAACTCTTAATTTGTTTGAGAACTCAAAGACCATTCCATTAATAGGCGCAGCGTACCACTTCGGGAGTTATTTCTCTAATAATTTTAACAGCCAGGGGTCACAACCACACATCAAGACATTGTTCAGATTATTTTCAAGATATTTGACATGTTTCTGTACTGAAATGTGTTGAACTATTTTTTAAGCACCTCATCCCAAACTGTCAAAAACATAATTTTAGAGCTAATAACAGAGGCTTGAGCCATTGATATGCAGGCTAATGCAGTTATTAATGCAGTCTAACGCAGTTATTAAAGAGAGAGAGAGAGCGAAAGAGAGAGAGGGAGAGAGAGAGAGTAAGTGCGTGTGAATATGTGCGTCTGTGCGTCTCTCAGCAGTGTTCAGCAGCAGC
>NW_015558566.1:295638-299453 GCF_001515605.1 Sinocyclocheilus anshuiensis | reverse complement strand
TAATGCAGTTATTAGAGAGAGAGAGAGAGAGAGATTAAGTGCGTGTGAATACCTGCGTCTGTGCGTCTCTCAGCAGTGTTCAGCAGCAGCTGTCTACTAATAGTGAATCTTTAAGTTTAACTGCTTCAAGAACTTCCCTACTGAGAAATGTCATGTAGCTTTCAGCTGCGAAACTATTTTATTGATAAATTCGCGGGGCAGCGTTGACGACAAGTTTCACGTGTGCGTGAAAGTTTCACGTGTGTGTGCGTGAGTGCGTGTGTGTGTCTGTGAGAGAGAACCGGAGAAAGCGCGAATTCTGTACATAAAAAAGGTGGAAGACATAGAGAGAACCGGAGAAAACGCGATTTTCGTACATAAAAAAGGTGGAAGGCATGGAAATAGTTTGTCATTTTTACCCTATTGTTTGTTATATTTATTTGCTTAATGTCTTCTGAGGTTTTGGTTCTTTTATTGTTGTAGATAGCCCATAGTATAACAAAATATTATATATCTCTTCATTGTGTTTGCACCCCCAGCCCTGTATATGGAAACAGAAGAGAAGATACTATTATAACCAGGATCCTCTAACCTTAATTATTAATGGCTTATAATAGGAAAAAGTGAGTCAGATTGCTGCAATTACTGTCATAACAGAAACAGTTGAACATGTGCTCTTGCATTGTAAGGCATAGTCAAAGAAAGCAGCTTGTTGAAAAACTAAGAGATATGGAAATCAATGACATTTCAGTTAAGAATATATTTCAGAATGCACAGAAACACGTAAGGGTTTATGATTTTCTTCTAAAATATTTGAGATATATATATATATATATATATATATATATATATATATATATATATATATATATATAAACCTCAAAACTACAACCTATTCTTCATTAAATATAACTCTAACTCAAAACTGCAGCTATGGAGATCTCTTTAGTATTTCCTCAAGTCTGAAAATCCATTCATTTAAGACTATATATATGCTGATTTCTTGGAGCTGTGAGAAAAACAGCCAACATCTGCCAATAACTCTGACTCTGTTCGTAACTTTCTGTCGATGAAATTATGTGTGAACACTTTCTGAGTAACAGGGTGTGTTTGTAGAAGTGCCTCTGTGTGAATGTGTGTCTCTGCGCTGTTGTTTTTCTTGTACTGAATGAGCAGCCACGCTAAAACCACAAGCCTTCGGATGTTCAACAAGTGGCTAAAAAGTTGCCTGATGCAGCCCTGGTCTGAACCAGTTCCATCCTGACCTATCAGAGAACAGGGGGAAGAAAGAGTGAAAAAAACACAAAGACATAAGCCTAGCAACAGTAGTCAGCCAATCAGAGAGCAGAACAACAGTTTCAGGATCCAATCTGTTTTTTTCATCCTCACTCCCCCACCATAGTGCCTCTGAAAGAAAAAAGTAGTCTAACTTTGAAATGAAGTTGTTTCTCAGTCTATTCGATGACTAGGAGTGATATGTTTTTATGGCCGAATGTATCTGCTGCTCTGTATGCAAAAAAAGTGTTGCAAGCTGACTAAAGTCTTTGCAGCCTTGAACTTTAGACCATATGGTGTGGCAATAAGCACAATGTAAAAAATAATAATAAAAAGAAGGGAAAGATATTATTTCAGTGACCCACAATCCACATTTATTGTTTTTGCAATTTGTCTGATTCATTCTGACAATGATTAAAGTCTTATTCTGTTTGTGTTAAACAAAGATCCTTTTAAAGTCAATATTGCAACAGGAAGGAGGAACAGGCAAATAAACACTAATTCTGCAGTAGACTGGGGTATTTCTTTCTCTTAGTTCCCAGTAATCATACAACTTTAGATTTTAGTCATTATCAACTCTTATCGTTAAATTGTGCAAAAGGTGTTTTCATTTAAATGCATGTACCATTGAAGCAGCCGTGACCTGCCCGAACATGTCCCCACTGTTAAATAGATCAATGCAAGTATCCTATGTGTGACCAATAAGAACTGCAAAAAGAGAGATAAAATGTCTTAAAGAATAGCATTAAAATCTGTTGCTTTATTAATTCACTGCCATTCTAATTCACTGGACAAATTATTTTAGACTAACAGCATGGGCTCACTGGGTCGGTTATTTGTATGCAGGGTCCAAAATATACAATGGTGAGAGAATAAAATTATAGGCCTATAGGATAATTTAACTTTTGTTTTTCTTGCATATTAGTATGAAAATGTGCAGGTTACTGTGCCAACTTCAAAAACATCATAAACAAGCTGTCTGACTGTAAAACAGCACCTGTCATAAAAACATAAAGACGACACATCATGATCATAATATATTTGTTTGGTTAATGCAAGAATATTCCACACTAAGGTAGAAGTCTTTGGAAGACGCAGAACTAAAATCGAAACATAAGTTTTATTTATTTATTTATTTAAGACTTTGACTTAAATTATTTGCATTGGTTAAATCAACGTGTCAAATTCTCATTCTCATATTTTTACTTAATATTATATTACAGTTCCTTTGAAAGTTAACAAAAACTAAACTAAACTAAAAACTAAAAAGTAGCTCCATTTTATTTACTGGTCTTTTCAGTGTTAATTTGAGCCTTTTTCTATATCTTCTGAGCGTGTGTCTGCCTGGCTGAGGCCAGTGAACTTGCATTACAGTGAGAGTTCAATGACTGTAGACTGTGCTCAGGCTCAATAGCTCTTTTCATGACACTAAACATATATCCATTCAACAGTGCTTTCCTCCATTATCAGATCCACCTTTCCTCTCGCTCTTTCATCCTTATATCCTCTATGTCACTGGTCATTTCTCCCACCCAACTTCCCATGTTCCTCTCTCGGTCTAGTACTTGGATTCAGCTTGGGAATCCTGAGAACCGGACTGATTGGAGCAGCTCAGTCTTGCATCTGTCTTCCTGAAAGAGGTGCGGTCCGCTAGGAACACCGATACAAATGTACACTACACACACACACACACATACACATCCAGACAGTCAGAGGAAATGGCACTCCCAAAGCACAAACTACACAGCATGTTAGCACGCATATGCATTCACTCAGGACTCAACAATAAGGATTGCTTCTACCAGCCAACAGTTCAGATTTTTACTTACCCTGACAAAATAATTAAATAATATAGAAAAAGTAAATGATAGGAGCTATAACCATGCACTGTTAGACATTTCTGTAATTTCTAGTTATTTACTGTATACCACCCAGTATAATACTGCAAATTCGCTTTACAGTAAATAACGTCTCGGTTACGTATGGTAACCCTCGTTCCCTGAGAAACTCACTGTTTCCACAAAATAATTTCAATTCATCTTAATAGTCCACTACCCCAGGATGTCCCTCAGCCAGTTTCAGGATGATCTGATGTTGCATTACATGATAAAAGCCCTCCAAAAATTCATATTATACCTGTTCTGCCTATGATTTTGGATAGCTGTAAAAAGGAAACTCCGTTTCCACAGAACAATTTAAATTCAGATTGACTGTCCACTACCCCAGTAGGGCTCGAAATTAACTTTTTTACTTGGTAGCACTGGTGCTCCCATCTTCAAAAAGTTAGGAGCACCAGCAAAAATTTAGGAGCACTCACCAAACATTTATGAGCATCACAACTACAAATGATATATTAACAGATTTTATCCTTACATTCTGAACTTTAATGCAGATTTTGTATTGGTTAATATTAGCTGTCAATCACTCAGTCACTGCTTTCGGCTAACTACCGCGAGAAAAAGAAAGGGCTGAAGAAGAGAGAAAATTAAAAGAACACTGACAGATTTCTTTTGTAAATAACCTAAAGTTAAGCTCTTCTTTGGCGAGGGTTAGGATGGTGC
>NW_015558566.1:294707-295016 GCF_001515605.1 Sinocyclocheilus anshuiensis | reverse complement strand
TATTTGCCGTAACGGCCTTTTTGGCCCCATTCTATTGAGGTTGCTTTATTTTCCTCATTTCTCACATTTGGATTGACAAGATTTGACTTACACCGTGTCTACAACGACACAACAGTTTGGGACTGACTACACTGGATGTTACATGCTTGTAATGATTGGAAAATCCATTTGTCCTTCGTGTCAGAAACAGCACGAGCGCTCGGAGTACATCTGTATGTCAGAAATATACCGGGGCATCACTTTACTGTCCGCATCCACTGTAGATAGTATAATGGGTTCTATATTGTCTTTTGTCGAGTCGCGCCGCAC
>NW_015558566.1:289425-294370 GCF_001515605.1 Sinocyclocheilus anshuiensis | reverse complement strand
CCCCCCCCCCCCCCAAAGAAAATGTTTGTGAGAGGGTGGCCCTGGAGTCAATAACTGGAGTCAAAAAGACACATCAAACGTGTCTGCAAACAAATAAAGAAAGTATTTTCTGAGAGCTAACTTTACTTCTAGTCACTACTGTAATTTTTTTAGCTGGAATCAAGGTAATATTTAGTAGATGTTAAACGTGAGTTCGCCTCAGGTTCACACAGCTGTTTTCGCTGAGTAAATCACACATGTAGTGGTGCAGACACAGACAGTGTCACAACCAGATACTGAAGTGTCCAAATGCTATTATTTTGAACAACATATCCATTGTTTTGTCATTTTTAACTTAACAAACCACTTTTTGTGAAATATTATGCATGAAAAGTGTGCTTGTGGTATATTTATTTCCAACAAATGCCATTTAGTATGACATGTCTTTATTTAAAACAATGACATTCAGACATTTTAAAGTCTGGCTTAAGTGTCCAAATACTGTTTTTAGGGCCAGTGTCTCTCTCTATTCTATGTCTCGTTCTCCCTCTCTTGCTGTATAGCTGCAGATCTGCTTGTTTTGCACGTGAGGAAGCCAAAGTTCCCGTGGATGTTATGTTAATGGGGAGTGTTCACAGCTGTTAAAATACAGGGGGTATAGCACGCACACAATCCAATATGTATATTTCTAATAGGGATGTGCGCGACAACTAATTTGACTGTCGTGTGTCGTGAAATTATCAACGTGGTCTGGTGAAAGACGGGACCTGAGGCGATTAACAATAAAATTCCTGCATTTGAAAAAACGCGCTCGGCAGTAACTGAAGTCGCAGGCACGCAGAGATAACGAAAAGCAAGCCGATAGAGTTTCAGAAAGCGCCTGGACATCCCGCACCACCACCGAAGTGGGTCTTCGTTAGAGGAATAGACGGCGCGGACGGGCGGGTTGTAGTGAATGACGTGATTGACATTTGCTGGCTTTGGCCAGCCTCTAAGCTAACGCCTATGTACGTGCCTGTATTGAATATGATTACGCATCGCTCCAGTAGAGTTATTGTAAGACAATTTGACATTACACAGTTTACACTAAATTTTTCCGTTTCCTTCTAATTCAAAATAATCCCACACCTTGCTCGTCTTTCGCATGGTCATTTTTGAGCTCACCGCAACTGACACGAAGAAAACGCATGTGAGGTCTGAGGTAAAAATGTAGTTTCCGCCCAGATAAAGTTTTAAAAATAATGTATTATTTTTCAAACGTTTTATTTTAACTTGTTATTTAAAATGTTTTAAATGCAATGTTAAAATGATGGTAATTTGAATGATAAAATCATGTTTTTTTCTTCTTTTTTTCTTTCTGTCGTGTAATCGACTATTGTTTTCAGTGTCGACTAGTAGGAGCTGTACGCTTTAGTCGACTAGACCCGCACATCCCTAATTTCTAACATACTGTAAATAAAGGCAAAAACCTCTTCTTCAGCTTAATACAAAACAGTGCTACAGAATTAATGACTGTCCCTTATCATCTGATGTAAAACATAAGCAGACTTTGCTTTGTAACAGCGATGATCAATACATAAGGGTTTAGTGGTCATGACAAAGATGTGTGGTTTACTGGAAATTTCCCTGCATGAGCCCTTGATTGAACTTTCATGTAATTATGATTTTTAATAAAATAGGTCCACTATATGGTGAGTCATTACCATCCCCTGGAAATAAGTATTGCTTGTATAAGTATGCCTATCAGCGGTGCCACAGGCTAAACAAAACAACACTTCCTCAATTAGACAAGAGAACACTGTTCCTCAAAACAAAAACAAATAAGTAACAGAGTCACAGATTTTTTTTTTTTTATCACCTTTCTTTTTATCCACAGTTCACAGCTGTGGAGAGCTAGCATGATGATCTTTTGAATGCCCGCCTGATCTGCCAACCTATGAAATCTTACATAACCAATCTTGGATCAAAACAATAATGGTGTCACTGAACTTACGGTTGATTCAGCATCTATCATACAACATCAAACCTGAGAATAGGGACTCTAAACATGACATATTCAATCCACTGAGGGCAGTGCAGCAGATATGGGAATGATAGGATAAACTGGTGACATATACTAATAAATATAAATTAATCTGCTCTTATATGAGATTACGACTCTTATGAATACTGTTATGATGTAAATACTTTCCATAGACAGCCTGACCAGAAAGTTACCTATATAATCCCAAGAACATTAAATGAAAACAATTTCGAAATATCTTAATGGTCAAGTAAATAACCTTCCTTGTCTTTTATTTCATTCAATACAAAAAAGTATCAATACAACTAGTAAAATAGTTGATTTTTCTTAATAACAATCAATAAAAATGACTATTTTATCCCAAATATGTGTGCACCATGTGTGTTTATGCATAAAAAACATAAAAAGAATACTCTGTCATAATTTGCTCACCTTCATGTCATTCTAAGTGTTTTTTTTTTTTGGTCTATACAATGGAAGTCAATGGTCACCAAAACTATTTGGTTACCAACATTCTTCAAAATAAAATTTTTTGTGTTCTGCAGAAGAAAGTCATACAGGTTTGGAATGACAGTCCATAATTAACAGTCCATATAGAATGTTCCAAATCAGGTTCCATTTCAGTTAGAATGCTGCCTCAGAATAGAAGCATGTCGGTTTTGGAACAGAGCCATTGATTTAGACTGATATAGATCTGAAATTCTTGAGAACTGTTTGCTTGCAATAGTGAAGAGGAAACGCATTAACAGCCTGACAATATCGTAGCATCATAAGCTCCTATTAAAAAGCTCCGGTGAACTAATTTCACTCTGCGTGTCCTCTTTCTTCATCAATATCAGATAAGGCCCGAACACAACCGGACGGCCAAACAAAACCACCTAGGCCTGGGCCTCAGGCCATGCCACAATCAGTATGAAACCACTTAATATTTTATTGTTTATGAAAGACCAGCAGAGACTGTATGCTTCTTGATTTCCCCTCCCCAGCTGTAGAAATTTCCATCCTTGAAAAAAGGAAATAATTTACAAGCACTAAAAACCTCTGCACACGGCCCTTTCTCTCCTTCTCAAGAAGTAATGTAATTAGGATCTGTTTAATGCACTCAGGTGGAAAGCTTTACACTAGATAACACAAATAAACAACATCTCTCTCTCTCTTCCTCACGATACAGTATATCATGTCACGATTTTAGAGCAAATGAATTTCTGTGAAATCTTCAGAACACAGTGCAGTCTGAGCACATTTTCATCGAAATTGTGCACGTGCACAAGCATGCATACTAGCCAGGAGTTATAAGTCAGTCACTTACATATATCAACATGTCAGGGTAAGCAGGTTCACAGTCTTTGCTTATTATGTGTGTTTGAATTATCCTATATGTTCTCGAGACTCCACCCTAACATGCTCACCTGTGCAACACTGTTTGCTGAGCAGTTAATTAATTATGGACCCAATGCAAGTCTTTAGTGAATATACATGTTTCATACTGCACATTATCATGTTATGGTGGCCATATATATATATATATATATATATATATATATATATATATAAAATTTAGACAAATACCATAACATTAAAAATAATTAATATATAATTAAATAAATCACTAATTAAAATAACTAGTCATTTGAAAAAAAATCTAGATAAACTAGACAACCTCACCAAGAAAAAAAATCTGACATCTATATTTAGAAAGAGAAGAAACATATTTACTAAAAGTCATGTTTGACAGAATGATAGGACTACTTTTTGCCCAGACACACTTAAACTCAATGCTTTCGAAACCACTTCTTCTCTTTTTAAGTACAGCAAAATAACTGTTGTTCTACTGCTATGAGCTTGAAAAGAGAGAAGGAGGTAAGGAAAATTGTTATTTATGAAGACAAAATGAGGAAGTGTGCCAACAATTCCCCCTAAACACCCACACCACCCCCTCCCGACTCATTCTTTCTTATCCTTCCATATGAGAGAAGAGGAGAAACAAGTTCTGCAGACTAGCAGCTCGCTGACTGAATAACATGTTGCAAAACTGAGACAGACAGAGAAAGAGTGGGGAAAGCAGCATGATAAATCATTGACAGACTCATAAACTGAACAACATGTCAGGAAATTACTATAAATGATTCAAATTAACTGTAACTGCATTGAACCGGTATGTTGGTCATACTGAACAGGAAGCAGAGAGAAATGTATGAGGTAGACATGAGCCAAAAACTCTGAATGCCAGAGAAGTGTTAAACTTGGTTCTGGACATGCTTTCGCAATGAAAATAATGAGAACAAATGATGTTCATGAATACATTGACTTCATACACATGGCCGTCTGTTAGGGAGCCCATTTTAGAGGAGCCATATGGCCAGCAGCAGGAAAGACTAGACTTGTCAAGCAATTGCCAAATTAAACTATATACAACCACAACACCTCTACAGAAGACAGAATCTGTGAGGAAGCAAATCTAACTGTAACAAACTGCCATGGAAGCAAACAAGTAGCAGCAGTGGAAAATACACATTCAAACTAGCCTGGCTCATGAATTTTTGTGTGAAAAGCAAAGATGAAAATCATAAAATTATTATTATAGACCAGTGATGGGCAAACTTGGCCCTTCCAGGCCACTTTCCTGCAGAGATTTGATCCAACCCTGATAAAACTCACCTGCCTGTAGCTTTCTAGTAGTCTTGAAGACAATGATTAGCTGGTTCAGGTGTGTTTGATAAGAGTTGGAGCTAAACTCTGAAGGAAAGTGGTCTGGAAGGGCCAAGTTTGTCCACCCCTGTTACAGACTCATCAATCATCAGGGTTTAGGTAGAATGAAAAAGAAGAGAAACAAATTTAACAGAAGAGATATTGTGGATGTGTACCAACATTATGTGTGTGTGTATACATACATATATATATATATATATATATATATATATATTTACATACACACACTAAATG
>NW_015558566.1:285929-289340 GCF_001515605.1 Sinocyclocheilus anshuiensis | reverse complement strand
GTGTGTGTGTGTATATACATATATATATATATATATATATATATATATATATTTACATACACACACTAAATGTCATGAAAATCACTCCAATTCATAATTACTAACTGCAGAATTTTGATTGGCACCTGGTTGCCATTTTTGTTGCCGACTGATAATTGCAGGATGTAAAAAAAAAAAGTATATATTTATATACTATATAAAAGTATAGTTTATAGCGCCACCTATGGGGATAACTTGATGAAATATAAAATGGTAGAACATATTTTTGCTACAAAATTCTTATGATAACTTGATTTGGGGGGAAAATTATAAGAAAAGTGATCAGGAATATTAGGATTAGTGAAAATGTACACTACTATTCGAAAGTTTAGGGCTGCTAATATTTGTATTTTTGATCAAAAATACAGCTAATTTTTACTGCAATTTAAAATGACTTATTTTAAAATATTTTAAAATGTAATTTATTCCTATGATGGCAAAGCTGAATTTTTAGCAGTCATTATTCCAATCTTCAGTGTCATATGATCCTTCAGAAATCATTCTAATATGCTGATTTGCTGCTCAAGAAACATTTCTTATTATTTGTTGAAAAAGGTTGTGTGGTTATGGTCAATATTTTTTGTGGACACCATGATACTTTATAATCAGGATTCTTGGATGAATAGAAAATTCTAAAGAACAGCGTTTATTTTAAATAAAAACCATTTGTAACATTATAAACATCTCTACTTCAATTTGGATGAGTTTAACGCATTTTTGCTGAATAAAGTATTAATTTCTTTCAAATACGGTACAGCTTTTGAACAGTAGTGTAAATGTGCTTATTACAGTGAATTGGTATGTATCTGCAATTTATCTGAGAGCCAAAGAGTTTTAGTGCAGAAAATGCAGAAGAAAAAAGATCAAGAAAATCAGAGCAAACACTACAGGGATCATACAATAGCTATGGTGCTTAGACCTCAAAAACAACAGATAAGTTGTGCAGATAAAGACAAGAAAACAAGCAAGTCAATAAATATGCCCATAATGAAGGGCTGTGTTTGGATTTCCAAATGTTTTGTTATCCTCTCAAACGTCTCCTCCACAGCTTGAGGTAGAGACCTGCACGGGATGGATTTTTCAGTCCCGCTCCCGCCCGTTCCCGCAAGATTCTGTCCCGCGCCCGCCCGCGACATTCATGTTTTGTCCCGCTCCCGCCCGCATAAAAGTAATCTATATAGATTGTTTTAAGTACATTGAAGAAATTTACATGAAATGGTTCTGTAACATCTCCTAAGCTCCACAACATCCCAGCATAAACATAACAAACTACTACAGATAAAATATTTGTTATTTAGACTAAGCATCAACATTCACATCGTTATTTTTTACGGAAAGCAAGCATGGCCTGCTGCGTGCATGGTTTGGCATGGCAGAATGCAAGCAGCACACAAGACACGAGTCTCTTCCAGCCCGCACCCACACTCGCCCATCAAGAGTTGTCCCGCGCCGCACCCTGTTGCGTTGGGTGCAGGTCTCTAGCTTGAGGAATATAAATAATAGCGTGAAACAGTCATTGCTCTACTCATAACCTTTGTGTCGAGCTCAAGCAACCAGACTGTCCGCAGTCCCGCACTGTCTAGGGAGACACGACTGTCCTATGGGATTCTCAGAGGAAATACTCACACAATGAAAACCCCCCTTTACAAGGGCCACAACCTCTCTTCACAATGAGCAACAACCATGGTCAATGAACAAACACACACACACACACACACACACACACACACACACACACACACAAACCCACACGCGTATTTAATGATCCACTAGCATAATGCTTTAAACAAGTGCAGCTATCCATTCGAATGACAACTAAGACAGCAAACACCTGTGACTACATGACTTGCCCAATAGCTAACACCCCAAAGGCTCATGGGTACTTCAAATTAAAGCCAAAATTCTAAATCGAGCATTCTGACCAAAAACATGCAGCAGCAATTCCAGTGAGAGGAAGAAAACTTAAAAAAGAAAACTAGGTGAAAAGTCATCTAAAGAGAACGACTGAAGAAAGGTTGGGAAAGAAAGAGGGACTAAGAAAACAACTTAAGAAAAACAACTTAATTTCCTGCTGATAACCTAAATCCTAAAAGAGTGTGAAAGCTTGGATTAGTTTGGAAAAGTGGGGCTTGTCTGGTACTCTTTTTCTGCAATAGGGCAACAACATTATATAATATTATTTACCTGAAAATTTTCTAGATAACGAGATTTATTATTGTACGCAACAATGCATAGAGGTTATAAAAGAACATTTTATTTTTCTTATGCAATGCTTACAAATGTGCACACACATGGGTGTGAGAGTATGAATGGATGCACTGTCTATAAAGGTTTCCTGCTGAAAAACATGTTTTGTACCAGATGAAAAAAAAACATGAGGTCTGTTGTGTGTGTGGAGAGAGAGAGAGAGAAAACAAATCTTTATTTTAAGGCAGAATATCAGAATCAGAATCAGAATCAGAATCAGAATGAAGAGCGGAGATTTGCCAGATGGATGCTTGGCAACGGCGTCCTGAATCCGCGCTGTCTGAGCTTGACGAGCGCGCCGGCTCGCTTCCCCAGTCTGCGCGTCCTGAAGCGCTTGATCAGCGCCGCAGCTCCCCCGACAACAATGTCCAGCAAAACATCAGAATAATCAAAAACCGGTGAAATATCGGGTGGTGTGTACTTCCGAATGTCCAGCAATTCGTCTCTGGTGAAACTGATTGCAGGGATATAACTAAAGACAGGACAAACTAACAAAAACATAAAAACAACTGCGGAGCACGCCACGGAGGCAGCCATCAGCGTCGGCGCCATCTTTTCATCAGGAGCTTGACAGATATATATTTTTGCCACTTTCTTTTACTTATCTATTAATTTTCACCTTCTTCCTCTCACCCTTTCACCCTGACCCTACAGAGGTTCTGCACACTTGAGGTGTGATCTTGTTCTGTTGTTTTGTCAATGGGACAATAGTTGGAATGTGACATGTAGAAGGCATTAGGCAATGTATACTCACAGTATTGTTCAGTCATCCTGTGTTGCTTAACTCTGTGTCAAAGAAATAAGCATGCGTGTTTTGTAATGTTAACATATTATCTTGATGCCGACAGAATTAACACTGTACACATATGGCATAGAAATAGATATTTTTGTGGCCAAATATATATTTTAATACATGCTAAATATGTGTTGTAAACAGAACAGCTTAAGGAAATATTTATTTTAAACTGAAAATATATTTAGTTTGAACCTTCAAATGTCAAAACATATTATAAACGCACTTCAAGGGGAAAGTCTTAAAATTCATAAAAACACAGTTTTTAAACATTCGAAAATGTAGATTTATTTAGACCGAAAATTTATTTTAAAAAATGGCCAAATTATATA
>NW_015558566.1:283130-285893 GCF_001515605.1 Sinocyclocheilus anshuiensis | reverse complement strand
TATATATATATATATATATATATATATATATATATATACTGTAGGCAAAACTATTGATTTTTTTGGCTACCTGTTGCATATTTCTAAATAGACAAGGGCTAAAACGGCAATTTAGATTTTATGGGGTCTTTGAACTTCTCTACAGTATTGTGTGTGTGTGTGTGCATGTGTTTACATACAATAGCGCCTACTGTGGTGGGTTGAGATGTGCCCTTGCAGAAAACAAACACTGATCACATTACCAGCAGATAAACTGTGCATTTCAGCACAAATCCACACAGCATCAATTCTGGTCCTTTTCTGACATTCCAGCATGGACGTTCATTTATAGATCATCAGATGACAGATGACCTTTCAAAAAAAAATCTGGAAAGTCACTAGATTTACATTAACATAATGCAATAATCTGCTGTTTTAAGAAGCAAAATAAGGATGGGCATAATTTATCTAAGTCCTGCTCCTCTTCCCCGTTTTCACTGCCTTTCTTATGGAGTTCTTTTCAAACTGTTCTACACAGAGTTGTGAAAGCCTCTCAAATACAGTGGGGCGATTGAGGAGTGTAACTTGTACGCTGGAGTACCTACTCAGGGCTCAAAAACAGGGATAGTCTGATGGCCCGGAGCCACTGCGAGAGTCACATGCTTTGTTGGTACATTCACTGACTGCTATTGCTAAATTGATGATAAAATAATTATGAAATTAAATCAAATTAAATAATCAGCATAAGAATTTTTGTTGTTGTGGGGCCTCTGAAAACATACGTAGGCAAGGCAAGTACATATCAGACTAGCCCATAAAAAATCCTTATTGTTGAGCCCTGCTCCCTTTCATGACCCCCCCTTTTCTGTCTCCATGTTTCTTTCTCTATGATGAAGGCCTAATTATCTATAAGTAAATACCACATTACCACGGAAACAGAAAGAGAAGAAAAAACAGTGAGAGGGACAAGGACATAAATTTTCTCTTTTTTGGCCCTCTGACTTATACTCATGGTCTCACGCTAACTTGTTCTGCATTTATTGCTCTATTTGACTTGTTAACTTTCCTTCTAACAGGCAAAAATCAAGGCTTTTGACAAAAAGCAGGGTCTAAAACCTGAGATGATTCAATAGCACAGACTGATTGCAATCACTTGCTGTCACAGGGACTCTAGTCTAGTAGTTTGTATTTGTTTGTGCAATGACAGGAAAAGCATGCAACAACCTTTCACCTGAATGTGTTTTATTTATTTAAAAGTTGTTGTTTTTTTCTGTGGAAATGCCATATTTGGAATGACAGTTTTAATGTCCTTGATAGTTTAGCAACCTTGATGACCCCAACAACAATCTAAATTAGGAGCTTCAAACTAAATTTCTACATCACCTCAGATAACAGATAACATGGACCAGATATTGCCAGATCCACAAAGGACAGAACTGCTCATACACATAAATAAGGACAAAAACACACCGTTTTAGTCAAATTCACACAACTGAACATTTTAATTGTACCTGTGAAGAGCATTGTTTACCTAGCTTACAGTATTTTACAGTATGTCAAGGTTACATTAAATTGATTAAAAGTGACAGTAAAGACATTTATAAAGAAACATTCATCAAAAATCTGAAAAGTATCAATATTAAAAACAACTCTTCTGAATACTAAAAACACCAAATTGAGCAACAAATCTGCATATTAGAATGATTTCTAAAGGATCATGTGACATAGAAGACTAATGGCTGCTGAAAATTCAACACTGCCATAAACAATTTTTTACATTTTATCAAAATAGAAAACAGTTATCCATGTGCAAATGCAATATATGTATATATAAATTTTCTGTATATGAAATATACTGTAATATGAAGTAAAAACATAGATATATGAAACCTATTACAAACTGGACATATATCTTGTTCATACAAATATGTATGTTTGTGTTTGTGTGATTTATTTTTGGACATAAATGTTATTTACATTTATATCCACCCTAAAACCATCAATAGATGTTAATATTATAGAAGTAAATGTAAAAGATGTATTTAAGACCCTTTATTTTTAATGTATTTAAAAAAGTACTACAAAAACATAAATGTAAAGATTTTATTTGCATATATGTTGTTTTTAAAAAACGTTGCATATATAAATGAAATATATATTGTTGACATATATGGTTGATACATATAATACCAAATAAAATCATCATATGGATATTATTAACATATACAAATTTTACTATGGGGATTTTGTATATGTCAAACTTAAATCTTCATCTATCCAGAGAATATAAAAATATATTGCCTCAAAGAAAAATACATGGCAATATCACTCTTGATATAGAGCATTATATGTCAAATATTACATTTCCGTATGGGTACTTTAAAGGGGTCATATGATGGGATTTCAAGTTTTCCTTTCTCTTTGAAGTGTTACAAGCTCTTGGTGCATAAAGAAGATCTGTAAAGTTGCAAAGACTAAAGTCTCAAATCCAAAGAGATATTCTTTATAAAAGTTAAGAGTCAGCCACGCCTACCTAAAACGGCTCGTTCTAACACGCCCCCACATATCTACCTCACTATGTGGAAATATTAGCATAATGCCGCCCAAATGTGCACGCAAAGAAAGAAGGCGTGGTTTCAGGAACAGCAGTAGTGTTGATGCAGCCATGTCAGGGAGACGGTGTGTGATTCAGTGCGAAAGCAAAAGCACTTTATTTGGCCTTCCGGAAAGTAGATGCAATTAGGAATCATTGGTTAAGATTTATTTACAACAGAACAGCACAAC
>NW_015558566.1:279024-281991 GCF_001515605.1 Sinocyclocheilus anshuiensis | reverse complement strand
TAATGTACAGTATTTGAAAAATGTGTTTTTTGAACATTAAAGCATGTCAACATTCTGTTACACCAAATACACAAAATAATGATCTTTAAAATAGCATCAATTTTAATAGCATTAAATTGTAATAATATTTCACAATATTTCTGTTGTCACTGTATTTTTGAACGAAATAAGATGCAGGTTTTTGAGCAGCTACTTTTTAAAGCTTGCCCTAAAGTATCTTAATATTTAACTGCCTAATGTTACAGGAATACAGGAAAGCCAGAGAGAGAATGGCGCACGTCAACAAAGGCCTTGATCTCGCAGAAACCGACAAGTCTGCTACAATCTTACTTTTTCTCACACACATGTGCTTGAACCTTCAGCAGCTGTGGGTCTGGCTAAAGTCCGTGAGAGTGAGATCAAGTGACATCATCGCCCTCTGACTACACTCTCAAGCTTCTCATCTGACCTTCTCATTTCTCGAAACGCAAGATTAGATTTGTCATTTCCAAAATACCCAATAATTGACACATGATCAATCATTGATTTAAAAAAGAGAGGAGGAGAAGGAAGGAAGAAAGTTAATGATAGGAGAGAAGAGGAGAGGAGGGCTTGCTGTCTCACAGCAGGAAGTCCGGAGACAGAGAGAACATGTAGCACCAGCTGCCATGATGACATCACTGCGGTAGTGACAGAGCCGGAGGGCGGCCTTTAGAGTTCTGGAGGGCCACTGGAGCGGAACCCAGAACGCCCTGTCCCCTTCTCACTCTATTTTCCACTAACAAAGCACACAAAGCAATAAATCTTCTATTCCCATGGTAGAGAAAAAATAATGCACCATCATATCCAAGATGAGACAGTCTCAACGGTAACAGCACCTGTCACAAAAATGTGGAGACCCAATGTGATTAATGTTTTGGTGGTTTATGCAAGGAATGTTCCACATATGTGTTGCCATATGGAGTTAAAAAGTTAATAGAAGACGTGCAAGCCATGACCGTCACTGATTTTTATAGCTGTGGATGGGTTTTAATGCCTTTGGTTTGAATTGTGCAAATCACTTACATCAGCGGAGTCAGATTACGTCCTTAAAATTAAATTTCAACCATGTATTTTGATGTGGTTTACTTGGTATGGTGACCCTTTCAGTAATAAAATAATCCATGTAATCTGTGGTTTTAATGTTTGGAATAAAAAAATGCTACATGTGATATCTTTAAAAATCCTGTTCAGTTCAGTTAATTTCCTTTATTGTCATTTACAGACATGCAATTAAGCAAGAATGCAATAACGGTTTGTATATGTTAAAAACACCAAAAGAGATTAGTAGAACAGCTACACTATTGTTCAGAAGTTTGGGTTCAGTAAGATTTTTATTTTTGAAAGAAATTAATACTTTCAGCAAAGATGCATTAAATCTATCAAAAGTATCAGTAAAGCTATTTATTATGTTACTGTTACACTGGAGTTGGAGTGATACAAGGTGCACAATAAGGAATACAGATACAGAAGGCTTTTAAAGGGGTGGTTTACTGTTTTTTTTCTAGGCTTGATTGTGTTTATGGGGTGCAGTCTAACGTGTTAATGCTTCGTTTAAAAAAAAAACGCATTCTTTTTCACATAATTTACCTTTATTCTACAACCTGTCCCTTCTCCCATAAACACGCTGATCATTTCCTGCTTTTATGAAGCCCCTCCCTCAGAAATACACGATGGACTCTGATTGGTTAGCTAGTCCAGTGTGTTGTGATTCGCTAAACCGCCTCTAGTGCGCGTCTGAACATCACGCCCCTCACCTCAGCGGCATGTGCTCCGGTTGTATTGTAAACAATGGCGTCGTCTATATTGCTTATCAGTTTGAGCCCGATTGAGACGCAAAGAATATTAGTGAAGAGGGCAGAACCTGTGCAAGCACGGCTCTTAATGGTATGTTTTTTGATTGTTGTTGTCTCATACTTTTAGATACGCTGTTATTTGTAAATGCTACTGCTTCTGTTAGCTTTTAATATACGGTTTTATTTAAAGCTGATTAAAGGTTTAATACAGTACGGCAACCACAAGCGCGTCCATGTATAACGCTTCTCATAGCTATGTGAAAATAAGTGTATAATTGGAACACCAACATCCTGTATTCGGACGGCATTAAAATCACCAACTACCCCCTGTAAATGGTGAAAATAACTTGTGTCCACTTGAGAAACAATTAATGTCCAACACTGAAGACTGGAGTAATGGCTGCTAAAAATTAATCGTTGCCATTACGGAAATAAATTACATTTTAAAATAAATTCAAATAGAAAGCTGCTATTTTAAATTGTAATAATATTTCACAATATTACTGTTTTTACTGTATTTTTGATCAAACAAGTTCAGCCTTGGTGAGCATCAAAGACTTTTCAAAAACATAAAATCTTACTGACCCCAAACTTTTGAACAGTACTGTATTTTTGAATAATTTATGAAAAAACTTGGATAATGACTGTAAAACTAAGGCAGTGACCTCACATTGCCCCTTTACAGGATCTGAAACTGTGACAGACAGGAAGACCGGCGTCCATTTTGATAAGAGCGGATACACCGCACCCTTCAGCTCTGGACTCTACACCTTGCAAAGTAAAAGCGTCTCTTAAATGACAAATGTACATTTGGTCATTTGGTAATTATAGTTAAACATTAAAGCTGCAGTCCGTAACTTTTTTTGGTTAAAAATTATCCAAAATCAATATTTGAGCAAGTACATAACCAGCCAGTGTTCAAAACTATCGCCTTACTTTAGCCCGATTCACAACGGTTAGCTTATAATAATGTTTTCTAATTTGAGTGGTACGGGTAGGTTTTCGCGGGAAATTCGAGCATGCTGCTGCGTCATTACATCACGTCTGTAAACATAAAGAAGTTGTCCCGGCTACTAGGCTATCGCATGTGAGGATCCTGCTGGTGGCGGATCGTTTATAGCCTTTTCTCACAGCAGCTAGAATAATTAAATGT
>NW_015558566.1:276554-277013 GCF_001515605.1 Sinocyclocheilus anshuiensis | reverse complement strand
TGAAACACATGTGAATGAAATTAAATTATATTCCAGTTTTAAATGTGCTTCTGATTACAGATAGCCTGGGATTACGCAAGGGAGCATAGTTTGTTTTTTGGGTTAAAAGAATTTCATGGTATGAAATTCGAATGGTATGACAATTAGAGATTAGACTGTACAGAAATTGAAATCTACACACACACTATAGGCTACTCATAGTCACGCAATGCTTATGTTGTTAACATTAATAATCTGATAATAAAGTATAACAATAATAATAATTTGCACGGTTTGATGTAATATGAGCTAATCGATCGTTAGATTAAATCACCATTGGTAGCACGATTTATTGTAATGCTTTTTTCCTCAGTTGGTCAGAACAAACGTGGCAGATTTGTTATTTGTTCAGATGGCAATATACGGTGAAAATTCTTATTTGGGTCATATTCCAAGACGTAGGCTAGAATCTGTGATTGC
>NW_015558566.1:275406-275597 GCF_001515605.1 Sinocyclocheilus anshuiensis | reverse complement strand
TAAATCACCATTGGTAGCGCGATTTATTGTAATGCTTTTTTCCTCAGTTGGTCAAAACAAACGTGGCAGACTTGTTACTAACTTGTTCAGATGACAATATCCGGTGAAAATTCTAATTTGGGTCATATATTCCAAGACGTAGGCTAGAATCTGTGATTACTAAGTATAGGATTCACACCGGTGCGGTGACT
>NW_015558566.1:274511-274721 GCF_001515605.1 Sinocyclocheilus anshuiensis | reverse complement strand
GCTGTCAAATGATTAATCGCATCCAAAATAAAAGTTTTTGTTTACATAATATATGTGTGTATTGTGCATATTTATTATGTATATATAAAGACACACACAAACAACATATATGTTGAAAATATTTACATGTATTTATGTGTATATATTTATATTCATATAAATTATATCATATATAAATATATTTAATATATAAACGTAACATATTTTTCT
>NW_015558566.1:268298-273051 GCF_001515605.1 Sinocyclocheilus anshuiensis | reverse complement strand
ATTAGACTGTACAGAAATTGAAATCTACACACACACTATAGGCTACTCATAGTCACGCAATGCTTATGTTGTTAACATTAATAATCTGATAATAAAGTATAACAATAATAATAATTTGCACGGTTTGATGTAATATGAGCTAATCGATCGTTAGATTAAATCACCATTGGTAGCACGATTTATTGTAATGCTTTTTTCCTCAGTTGGTCAAAACAAACGTGGCAGACTTGTTACTAACTTGTTCAGATGACAATATCCGGTGAAAATTCTAATTTGGGTCATATATTCCAAGACGTAGGCTAGAATCTGTGATTACTAAGTATAGGATTCACACCGGTGCAGTGACTGACTGCCACACATACTCCTCAAAACATTAGATTCATCCGCGCTGGAGCCATGCCAGAGTACAACCCACGCAAAAAGGTAATTCCGCAAGTAATTCCAGGTTTTCAAACAGAGATGGCGACAAAGAGGCAAAACTTATGGACTGCAGCTTTAAATAGTGCTGTCAAATGATTAATCGCATCCAAAATAAAAGTTTTTGTTTACATAATATATGTGTGTATTGTGCATATTTATTATGTATATATAAAGACACACACAAACAACATATATGTTGAAAATATTTACATGTATTTATGTGTATATATTTATATTCATATAAATTATATCATATATAAATATATTTAATATATAAACGTAACATATTTTTCTTAAATATATACATCCATGTGTGTGTATTTATATGTACATAATAAATATACACAGTACACACACATATATTATGTAAAAAAAAACTTATTTTGGATGTGATTAATCGCGATTAATCGTTTGACACACTAATATTAAATAACTTTTATATAAACAATAGAAGTCTGTGGTATGTCTAGATATCTAGGTATAAGTGTGTGTGTGTGTGTGTGTGTGTGTGTGTGTGAGAGAGAGAGAGAGAGAGAGAGAACAGAGATAAATTCTTTCTTTAGGTATCTGTTTACTTTGGACAAACCACTGTTTTCAGAAGTATTAAAGTACAGCTGTTGGAGACAGTGGGTAAAGGGGTAGAGAATAGTTAGTTTGAGAGCAGGTGTGTTTAGTTTGTATAACAGTTATCGCCATCAGTTGATTGTGTACGTGTAAGCGTGTAAGAGTGATAGATGAACATAGTATCAGCTATGCCAAAACGTATCCCAGCAAAGGTTTGACTTGGCTCCTAACTCCAATCCAACACACACATACTTTTTAACAATTTAAAAAATGGCCCACTGTAGTTCATGAGGACCTGTTTTCTCAGTATCATGCTGACGGACTTAAAAACAGAAAAACACTGTTCTCTACCTAATTGACAGTGGTGAGTTCCTGCCGGTGAGTTTCTCACACAAAAGCCCTTTATGTGCAACATTACAGTAAATGCAAGAGGAATCCCTTTGGCAAGATTAGATAAAACACCAAGCAATGCGGGAACAGCCGCGCACACACAGATGCACATACCACAGAACACGTGCACACACAAGTGTACACAAACACACATGCACTTAGCAGCTACAGTGGGCTCAAAAAGTCTGAAAACATGTTGAAATATTTTTAAAATATTTTAATGAATAATACTGACCCTTTGTACAGATGGTCAGATGTTCTTGCTTCCACTGAAGCACAAGATACTCTTTGGGACGTTCTCAAATCATGCCAGATCACATGATCATTAGGTTTTACACAAACTTGTGGCGTTAATGTAGCTCAAGTGCTGCTATGATTAGAGCAAAAGGAGGACACATTGAATATAAAATATATGAGGAGCTGCTAACTGGGCACTTCAGAAATTAAAGGTAGACTCATCAGCTTGCAGGAATACAACCACCACTTGCAAACTGCAGGATGCAGAATGTCACACTTTGATGTCAGAGCACAAAAATAACCTTTCTGTGGGCGTCACACACCGACAGACACAATGTCATAAGGGCAAGAGTGAGGGTCAGGTGTGCAACCTGGACATTGAGCACAATGACGAAAAGTGACTGTCAGCAAAGTGTCATAACTCGGGCACCTGGGAAGACGTCTATGCCTTTCTCACTGCCACAAAACCGCAATAGTACTGAACAGTTCATGATATCCTTGACTGACCATGGCTCCCAAAGCAGCAAATTAAAGATGAGTGTGGAATGGAAAGTTTTTGTTTTAAGAGCTGTGATGTAACAAAGGGCGTGAGAATGTGTGTGTATGTGTATGTGTTGGGGAGCAGGAAGCTCTGATGTTTAGGGATCCCTCTGTCACTGCCTATCTGTATGTATAGAGGTGGCTGATATACTGTTGTACATTGATAAAAAGCAAAACTACGTTTAAAATTTAATAGAAGATACTGGAAATTCAGTCGATACTCATACATTTACATTACAATTCAAAAGTTTCTGGTCAGTAAGATGTTTTTTTGTTGTTGTTTTTAAAAGTAGTATTTTAGTTTCTTATGTTGAACACAAAAGAAG
The DNA here is from genome assembly GCF_001515605.1 of Sinocyclocheilus anshuiensis. NCBI lineage: Eukaryota > Metazoa > Chordata > Actinopteri > Cypriniformes > Cyprinidae > Sinocyclocheilus > Sinocyclocheilus anshuiensis. Next base: position 270,574 of record NW_015558566.1, on the reverse strand, counting down.
ATATTTTGAAGAATTTTGAAGGGCCAAACAGTTGTTGGTCCCCATTGACTACCACAGTATAGAAAGAAATACTATGAAAGTCAATGGGGACCATCAACTGTTTGATTACCAGCATTCTTCAAAATATCTTCTTTTATTTTCAACATAAGGAAGAAACTCATACAGGTTTGGAACGACATGAGAGTGAGTAAATGATCATTTTTGGGTGAACTATCCCTTTAACATACATTTTATTAAGCTTAATATTAAATTTAACATCATATTTAGTTACAAAACCTAAATGAGTAATTTTTGGACCACCTGTGTACATCATGAAGAATAGATAACATCTCTGACGGATGTCAAAATTGACTTATTTACTAAGATGACTTTTGTTGTCATACTGTGACAAAAAATACAGTAACTTACTTTGCCATCTGCTTTAGATTCACTTATGTATCAATTTGTGTGCCACAATGTTTATATTAGTTAGGCCACAGATGGTTTAACTGCATGACACGTGTTGTTTGGTAAGTGGTATATCTAATGCAGCATTAGATACTAGGGATACTACCTTTAAAAGCGTGAGAAAATTGTGCATGTGAGCTTGTGTGTGGTTTTAACAGTGTGTGTGTGCATATTTTGTTCTATCTATCTGTTATCTCCCATTTTACATTTGACTCTAATTGCCCTAAATATGGTGTGTGTCTGTGTGAATATATCAGGGTACAGGGAATTTCCCCCAAGGTAAAGACAACCTCTGATTCGCAGCATGACATCCTGTGAGAGCCATCACACTTTTCTGCACTTCCTGTTCAGGGTTAAACACTTCTTGCTTGTTTCTTCAGGACGCAGTTACATTAAGCCCACTGACTGTTAACATCTCTCATCTCTGTTAACAGCTCTACCATTATCTCACCTAAAACATAAAACTATAGACAACCACAGTGACATGATATTTGCTAGATGTTTGATATATGCTGAGCCATAAGAAAAACTCAAAATAAGTATGTGAATAAAATTAATTTGTTCTAAGGATGAAAAAACACAAGTGTATAGGAAAATGTTTAAAACACACATCAAACCAACCGAGAAACTACTGAAAAAGTTACGAACAGTTTATTCATGCATCATGCATCTTAGACAAAAGAACAAATGATCCAAACACCCCTAACACTCTCAGACACTTAAGTACACAAACTTCCTGTTTTATAAAAAAAAACACAAAAAAAAAACAGAACATGCTGTTCTACCTAAAGAAGAATCCCTGAAACACAGCGCCTCTTCTACACCAGTGGAGCAAAACCTACCACCCATCCACACACACACAGAAACAAACAGCATGTCCAAGAACTTAAATCACTGCATGTATGTGTGAGAGGTCATAGGTCAAACTTCAAAATTCACAATATTACTAACTGACAAAGAAATGTTTTAATACAGTGTGAATATTTGTTTTATCCAAAGTATTAGTTGGTTAATAATTAGCTCATTGTCTTCATAGATCAGCTCTGTCTGTAAAGCTTGTATTGTATTAAATTACCGTATTGGCCCGAATATAAGACGACCGCGTTTTTTCAGATGTACTTCCAAGAAAAAAACATCGTCGTATATTCGGGTCAATACGGTATTGTCATCTAATACAACATGGGCATCTTGCATACGTCTGAAGTATCTGAAGTATTACTTCATTAAATGTAGAAGTTTTTATGAGAGTCTTGACTTGTTTTGACTGAAGATGTTTTGGGGCCTATTGAGTATAGGCACAAATACTGAAAGTAAAATAAAAGATTTTCCAATTTAGGTTATAAATCACAATCAAACATATAAAGTCTAAAACAGACCAAAAAATAAATAAATAATAGTGTTTCTATTAATACAAAATTCACAAAAATGTGTTATATTTAAATTTATATATATATAAATTTATATATATATATATATGTGTGTGTGTGTGTGTATAACATGCATAAATCATGCTTTATAGATTATAAAATGTCTGTCATCTCTAAAGATAGTCCTTATCAATGTTCATAATTAATATGGCCATGGTTTCCTCTTTTTTTGAATTAATACTCAGCAAGGATCGATTAATTTGATGAAAAAATACAGTTAAGACATTTACACTGTTAAAAAAGATTGATATTTCAAATAAATTCTATTATTTCTTTACTATGCATCAAAGAATCTTGAAAAATCACAATTTCGCCAAAAATAATAAGCAGCTGTATATGACTTTCTTCTTTCAGACGAATCCAGTCAGAGTTATATTAAACGCTGTTTAATGACACTCAGTG
>NW_015558566.1:267022-268282 GCF_001515605.1 Sinocyclocheilus anshuiensis | reverse complement strand
TTTGGACGGATGCATGCAACACCCGCTGAGTGGCATTAAACAGCTTGAAAGATCAAAGACCATTTTTAACATAACTCTGACTGGATTCATCTGAAAGAAGAAAGTCATATGCACCTAGGATGACTTGAGGGTGAATAATTTATGAGCTAATTTTCATTTTTGGGTGAACTAACCCTTTGTATATGACTTTCTTCTTTCAGACGAATCCAGTCAGAGTTATATTAAAAGCTGTTTAATGCCACTCAGTGGGTGTTGCAGGCATCCGTCCAAAAGCAGTTATCCATTAAAAAAAGTGTCTCACACGGCTCCGAGGTGTGAACAAAGGCCTTCTGTAGCGAATCGATGCGTTTTTGTAAGAAAAATATCCATATTCAAAACATAATAATCACTTTAATGTAGCTTGCGCTCTCTGTTGTACACTGGAAGCAGTTCCAGGCGGATGAGGTATGAGGTCAGCGCAGCGCATGCGCCAGTGAGTCTCGTGAAAACCAACGTTTGTTAACGGGCATAGTGACGTAGACATGTGGGGGCGTGTTAGAACGAGCCATTTTAGGTAGGCGTGGTTGACTCTTAACTTTTATAAAGAATATCTCTTTGGATTTGGGACTTTAGTCTTTGCAACTTTACAGATCTTCTTTATGCAGCAAGAGCTTGTAACACTCCAAAGAGAAAGGAAAACTTGAAATCGCATCATATGACCCCTTTAACTGCTTTTGGACGGATGCATGCAACACCCGCTGAGTGGCATTAAACAGCTTGAAAGATCAAAGACCATTTTTAACATAACTCTGACTGGATTCATCTGAAAGAAGAAAGTCATATGCACCTAGGATGACTTGAGGGTGAATAATTTATGAGCTAATTTTCATTTTTGGGTGAACTAACCCTTTAAAAAGGTAGTGTATTTTCGATGTCACTGCTAAAAGTAGATCAAACATGAAGAAAAATAACAAAAAATGTAACAACCCAAAAAACAACTGTGATCCAAACATGTCTAAACATGTCTACTTACAGGCAGGCCTAAAAAACAGTACAGAGCTGAGTTTAAGGGGGGAAGGGAAGCGAGTGCTCACACAAACATTCACATATCAACACACACAGAGGCTTGCATTCAGCCGTGAGGCTTAGGGCCTTTTAGACCTAATGAGGTCTAACCACAGTCTTCGGCATTTCTCAAAACAGTATTCCTTCACTTGCTCGCTCTCTCTCTCTCTCTCGCTCTCTCTCTCTCTCTCTCTCTCTCTCTCTATCTTCTTCTCT
>NW_015558566.1:253441-266981 GCF_001515605.1 Sinocyclocheilus anshuiensis | reverse complement strand
GAGTGCTCACACAAACATTCACATATCAATGCACACAGAGTCTCGCATTCATCCGTGAGGCTCAGGGCCTTTTAGACCTAATGAGGTCTAATCACAGTCTTCGGCTTTTCTCAAAACAGTATTCCTTCACTTCTCTCTCTCTCTTGTGTTGCTCAACTTGAGCTGTTTGTCTCCACAGCTACTTAACAGATTGACTTAAGTATGAGAATGAGCACGGAGTTGCTACACAAACATGTGAGGGGTGGGGTGAGGGGATTCAGAGATAACACGCATAGAACACATACTGACACGAGAAGGGGAATGTGAGGAACTTTGTGTGTGTCAACAGAGTTATAATGTCTGCTAACATTAGAAGCTATAGGTACAAAAGAGTAAATGTACTGTATGTCAAGTTCCCAAAACATAATTTTATGCAATAGCAGAATTATGTACTTGTAAAACTTTGTGCACTGTATTTAACTATTGGGAGGCATTTTATGACAAAAAGTTTGTGACACTGTCCCTCCTGTCATTTAGTTACCCTTTTAAAAGCTACATGGTGGGGCTATTGTGTTGCAATAGGCATTTGAGATCAGATTCATGCTCACACACACTTCCACTACCTCATTCACAATGTGAGCCCCCTCTCCTTGTTCTCTCTATTGTGTCACACAACACACGCAGACCAACTCCCCTCAGCTCAACTCCTTCAGCTTCATCCTGAGATGGTAAACAAGCCAAGATAGGGGTAGATCAATGGGGGTGGGGGGAGAAATTGCCACTGATTCATTTCATAACTCAAGGGTAACTAACACCTGTCCTTGACCCTGTTCTGAACTTTACTTCTACTTGCCTTACACATCAGGGAATGTTCATATGAGTCTTGCAACAAGATTATATTGTTTGCACTCTTTTAATGCAGTGTAAGGGGCCGTTCACGCAGAATGCAATTTTACATTACACTGCGCTGCTTTTCCATTGTTTTTTTCCAGACTTCTCTTTTGCTAGTTTAATGATGGGAAAAACGGTCTGCGCGCCCGGTGCATGGTCTAAAAGGGTTGTCCCTATTCTCTTAATGAGTAATGGGTGTGTTTTGGGCATAACGTGCAATAAACCAATCAGAGTCTCATCTCCCATTCCCTTTAAGAGCTAGTTGCACTTGCACCATGGTGGATTCGCTATTATGGCGGAATTTGCAAGCGCAAAGACAGAAGGCGTCTCCAGAGAGGAAACGGATCTGTTTGTGCGCGAGCAAATAGGTAGCCTAATTCTGGTACATGCAATGACTATCCATTATGACATGCAGGCATTTTTATATTTATGTAGCCTACACAATAATAATCTTTTACATTGTAATCCTTTCATTTTTCATATTTGGCATGTATGTGTGCTGCTGCGTGTCCCTTGTGTGTGTAATAAGCAGAGTGTATGCGTGTTGTGGACCCGCCTAGGCGCATATTACTAACGTGCTGTTTAAATAACAAAAAAATACTGCGCCATTGACTTTAGACCCGGTTTTAGTTGGTCAATGGTGCAGTCTGTTTCAGTTGCCTCAAAATAGCAATGCGCCAACAATGCGCCTGAACACACCTCGTTTTTAGACCAGCATGCCCATGGGCGCACAAATGGGTGCAAATGCATTTGCTATTTAAACAATGTGGCGCAGGACGTAAAAATGATAACTGCGTCGGGCTGAAACTAGCAAAAAACACTTGCGTCGTACCTGGCGCCACATTGCGCCGGGTGTATGATAGGGCCCAGCATTTTAAAAATGTGACGAAGTCACATCTCCAGACTTTTCTAGATGTTTCTTTTCAACCCATTCCTGTTTAATACCTAAACTGAGATCCTCGTTTTTTTGTGCCAAATAAATGCTGCTTTTTTAATGTGTATATATATATATATATATATATATATATATAAACTAATTCATACAGTATATTTAAATTAGCTACTTTATGTTAATAGCTTGTGTAAAACATTTCACTTGCAGTTTAACTGCTTTTAATTATGAGTAACTTGGGAAGTTTCAAAGCAGCTTCCCAAACACTGCTAGCCACTAAATGTCTTCAGAGAAATGTGTGCTGACAGGTGGCAGGTGAATCTAGACCGTCATATTGCATGTCCAAACAACTAGCAGCTGACCACACAAAGACAAACAGACAGTACAAAATGTGCCCTCACAAGCCACAGACTCTCGCTCAGCTTGAAATGTGTAACAATGTTCCTCTTTTGGGTTTTGCTACCGTTATTGCATATAAAACTCTATTTAGCTTTGTCACATAATTTGTTGTCCCGTGATCAGACTGGCCTCTTTATTTGTTCCTATTAGCACATAATGACTAAGATTAGGCCTATCAGTTAGATAACAACAATCCCAAACACTCGGCTAAGGTCTGCGATAAATGTGGCATATCAGCTCGAGCCTTCTGCTTGGTTCAACTCCCCTGCTAACATGCTAATAGACAATGATACCAATTAAATATATCTTCTTACAGCATTACAGCATAATAATTTAACAAACGTATAGGGATGCATGATATATTGGTATCATATTAGTCAATATTACAGCTAATTTTCTCTACATTTATCAATATCTAGATAATGTTTAATTTAGACCATTTATTGATTATTGTTCAGAACATAAAAAAAACATTGTTTGTCATGTTTATCAGTCAAAAATATGGCAGCCATGCAAATACAGAGTGCAAGGCATGTGTCACAACCACAGCAATAGATCAAGCCTTCAAAAACAACACAATTTTCAAAAAAAGACATGCGCACAGCTGTTACAGACACCTACAAGTATGCTTGTCTTGATTCATTCACAATGAAGGGTCCCGTGCCTTCCACTGCAGATAGTTTCCTGTTGTTAATGCATTAAAATCTGCATATTTTCTACAGTCAACATCTCTGTTTACTAGAACGGTCAATTGGCTTTATTAAATTGAATGTATTAGCTAATCAAGTTATGTAAATTGACATCCAATTGGAAGAAAAACAAGAATGACACTGAAATAGAACTTCTCTCAAAAAGTCTGACTCCCTCATGATGAAATACCTAAATCAAAAGTAGATGTACCATGAAGGCATGTTTTGTTAGTATTGTGGTTTTTAAGTGCAGAAAAACTTTTTTTTTTTTTTTGGCAGATGGGAGCTACTTGGGATATGATTTCAGGAATGGCTAAACAGGGGCAATAAAGGGGGGTAGCTAAGGATGCAGGAGAATCAGCGGTTTAATGTGGGTCAACTCCTTTTGTCTCCCAGGCATCACCGAAAACAAACAGTTCTCCGTTTTCCTAGAAATTTCTGGTTCACACCACCTTTTTCAAGCCCCCTTTCCGTCTTCTACATGCTTCTGTCTCACTCTCTCTTTTTTTCAGTTTGCAATGTTCTTTTTTACACAGGACACAAACACATTCTAGGATTCTGGAGGTGTGTATCCTCTCAGCCAATCACGGTGCGCTCATGCTGTGCATCTCAACCAATAACAAAGCTGTGGGGGTGGAGCCAGTGTCTATGAGTGACATTGCTACTTGTTTATCACTGTACCCCTTCTCTTTCTTTTATCATCTCCCTCTCTCTTTATCATTCTCCCCCTCTCCCTCTACTGATTGATTATTCTAATGAAGCAGAGGTCAGAATCTGGCATAAATAGACTCCCATATTGGAAGGTATTCAGAACCCCACCGCCCCCACTTACACATACAACAAGTTATTAAGTAAGCTGGTTGGGGAGTGGGGCTGGCCCATAACTCCAACTGAAAGCACTATCTGTACTGAACAGAAACAATAACACCTGGCCATTAGCTCTACTGATGGACTCAAAACACACACACTCAGTGTTAATTTTAACGGTAACTTTTAAAGGTTTATTTTAACAGATAGAGAGAATATCAACAGAAAAAACACAAAGGTTAGAAATTGATTTGCATTTCAGTGAGTGAAATAAGTATTTGATCCCCTACCAACCAGCAAGAATTCTGGCTCCCATAGACTGGTTATGTGCCCATGTGGATGGGACACAGATTAGTCCTGTCACTTTAAGAAGTTACTCCTAATGCCAGCTCGTTAGGTGCATAAGACACCTGTCCACACAATCTGTATCTTCCATTCCAACCTCTCCCGCCACCATGGGCAAGACCAAAGAGCTGTCAAAGGATGTCAGAGACAAGATTGTAGATCTGCACAAGGCTTGAATGGGCTACAAGACCATCAGCAAGAAGCTTGTTGAGAAGGAGACAACTGTTGGTGTGATTTCTTCGGAAATGGAAGAAATACAAAACAACCATCAATCTGCCTTGGTCTGGACTGGAGCTCCGTGCAAGATCTTGCCTCATGGGGTAAGGATGATCATGAGAAAGGTGACGGATCAGCCCCGAACTACACGGGAGTTGCAAACCTGGTGACCAACTACAAGAAACGTCTTACCTCTGTGCTTGCCAATAAGGGTTTCTGCACCAAGTACATGTTTTGGTTGGGTATCAAATACTTATTTCACTCACTGAAATGCAAATAAATTTCTAACCTTTATACAATGTGTTTTTTTCTGGATTTTTTGGTTTGATATTCTGTCTCTTAAATAAACCTACCATAACAATTACAGGCCCTTCATTTCTTTGTAAGTGGGCAAACTTACAAAATCAGCAGGGGATCAAATAAATATTTTCCCCACTATAAGAGATGGGTTGCCAGGGACAACAGTCAGTTTTTCAGTTTAGCAGTCATTATATAAATATATTTGACCAGAGAATGCTGCATTTGAAAACTTGATCACAATTACGTATTCAGCAGCTAAATGGAAAAAAGTTGGAAATAAAATATTAATAAAATCAACTTTTTTATAGAAATCCATTGGTCTAAATTTGAATTTACACTGTAATAATTTTATAATGTTTTTTATTAAATGTATTATGTCTATTGTAATAATATTGCTAACCATCACTGTGATTATTTGATGAAAAACCGTAATACTGTGAAATATTACAGTTAAAGTTAAGTTTTCTATTTTAATTAATCTTTTGTAACATTATAATGTCTTTACTGTCACTTTTGATCAATTTAATGCATCCTTGCATCCTTTGTTAATTTCTTCCTCCCCAAAAAAATAAAAATCTTACTGACTCCAAACATTTGAACAGTAGTGTATGGATACAGAACATAATTCAACTTTTTTTTAACTGCATATCCATACACCAGAGAAAAACACAAGCTGGCTTTGATGGTGAGCCTAACTGTGAGAAGATTTAAATAGTTACTTATGTAACATCAAATTCAAACCTACAAATATTTGTAAACCAAGTGGTTTTATTTCAAATAAAGGGGGAAAACAATTAGTGTTTAATTAATATTTAGTTTTACAATAGTTTTGACATGCCACAATTTAAACCATGTCACAAAGCTTGTGTATTTGTTGTAAGGTCATTCTAGGCATCAAGATCATTCTAGTTCAAGCTCTAAAACAAGAACATTATAACATGTGCATCTAAAATTTACCCACACACATGATCCAATGAGTTCACATAAGGTTATGATCAAGTTATGTAGTCTATGATCGTCAGAAGCAAGCTAACAGTCTTGGCTGCATATCATACTGCAACATATTCAACTAGGGCCATTGCATGACACAATCCATAGCTGACAAATTTATCAGTCAGGCCATTTGCACACATTTGGCTCCTAGCAGGCTCTTGTGTCTTTACACTGATTTATATAAAGAGCTAGTTTATGTGTTTTCTCAAATAACTGGAAAAAATGTGTGGAAAAAAGATTCCTTTTTGAAATAAAAATAACATTGCAATATCTTTTAGCAACAGCTACTAACTAAAAACAATCCACATAAGGCCCACTGTGTGGCTTTGGGTTTGATATTAACCTTCAGTTGTTAAATAAATACTGTATAAAAAAATTATGTCACATGAATATCTTAAGACTGTCAGAAAGCTGACCACACTGCCCACGTCCAGACAGAGAAGACGGCGGCAGGTGACTGCTGTGGAAACCTCAACTAAAAATACAAGCATATCCAGACATACCAATAATAATGTCAGGACTTCTGTCTTCAAAGGGGTTGTGTCTGCCTGAAAAACACAAAACAATACAAGCACACACACAGACATAAACACACTAACAAGCAAACCAGACTGCCGTTCGTGAGAGAGACGAATATTGCACGATTGTTTTGTTATACTCTTCCCTAAATGTGTGCAACGTGCTATCGAATGACTCAGCACCAGCTCTGGCACACGTGTTGCTAAATCAGGGTTAGAGGCGGGTCACTGATTCAAACCTGTCCTAAGAGCCATCCGCTTGGCAGAGCAATCAAGCCATACCTCGCCAAGCACAGCATTCAAAATGCCATATCGGGGTTTTTTTTGTATGCTTGAACTGGTGCAGGCCTGTCAGTTGTTTACTTCTGTGGCTCAGATAGGTTGCTGTGAAGATAAGGAAATACAGATGAGAGTGTGACACTTTGATTATGTTGATTAGCTTGGGAAAAGCTCTGTGATCTTTCTACAATCAAACGTTTGTCAAAACAAAACATACAAAAAAAATTCACTGTCTATACCAGGGGTGTCAAAATCAGGTCCTGGAGGGCCAGTGTCCTGCAGAGTTTAGCTCCAACCCTAATTAAACACACTTGAATCACTAATCAAGGTCTTCAGGATTACTAGAAACTTCTAGGCAGGTGTTTAGAAGCTGGACAGTGGCCCTCCAGGAACAGAGTTTGACATGTGACCTATGCCAACACCTAAAAAAATAAAAAATTTTTTTTTACGATTCTCTAAATCTATTTAAACACCACAGCAAAAACAAATGCACTACTTAACTCATTTAATAAAATAAGAATAATAACAATAAATTAATATGTATTTATGTTATTCAATTATTAATATTAAAATGTGAATAAAATATTTATATTAATTATTGACAAATTAAATGTGCTTCTTAAAATATATAGATATAAAAAGTAAAAATTGAATAAATATTTAAATGAATAAATATGAATATTAACTTACTTTATTAAATTATGAATATTAAAAAGTAAAAAAAATATTTACATTTAAACTAGAATGTACCACCCTCATTTACAAAAAAAACATTACTTTAATATGTATATATATATTAATTAATATTAATATATTCATTAATAAAATTCTAAATTAAATTACATTAAAATAAACTAAATTGAGTCTAAAAGTATTTTTAATCTTGTTATTTATACCACAGAAGATTAATTTAGCTGCAACAGACATAACAGAAAGATTGGTATCATTACATTTTTAAGTATGAGCTTTGTACCAAGGTAACAGCACTATGTGTGTTTGATCAGAGAGGCGGAAAATGCCAAGGGTCTAGAGGGAGACATAAACATGGCTAACATTCAGCTTACGAAATTGATAGCCCTGTTTTCTGTTCTTCCTTTCACTCCTCACTCTCCCTATCTCTCTCTAGATGTGACTCATCTCTCACTCATTTTATTCAACTTCTAAACATTCCACCTCTCAAAGTTTACTTATGAATGAGTTTGTCTTTTCATCTTTGTTGACTTCATTTTTCTCATTTTTCAACTTCTCACTGCCTCAGACATCACAGTGATCTGTTGCTTGCAGACATGCCAAGCTGTTTGGGTTCCAATTTATGTACACTTTGTACCAGCAAAAGGCTAAGAGTGATATAACCATCAAAGAAAGCTTTCCAAGCTTTCCACAGGTTCCATCAGAAGACCTGCTGAGATGCTTAAACAGTGAGACCTGCATCAAATCACAACAAAGAAGAAGATGCTACTTGCAAGGATGAATGACGTGAATTGACTCTATAAGCATGCAAGCCCTGTTCCACTGTTGCATTAACTGGAGATTCATACCAATCCCAATGCACAATGTAAACACTGAAATGTAATCTCGGCATTCCTCAAGAGGCACGCTCTTTCGCCCATGTTGGCCAAGTATTGTGCGTCATGCTTCTGTCAAACGTTAGAACATAGTGTTACTTCAAAATGTGGCTTCACAATGGCTGCAGCAAATCGTTTCTGCCAACCCAGTGGAAAATGACGCACATATATATATAGGGGGGCTTTATTACAATGAAGAGGATTTTCCATCCTACACCTGCCATTGTCTTTTTCTGTAGTTTTTCCAATGAAAATAAAATTACACAGGAAACGAAAATGGCTTCCTTAAAGCTCAAATACTGGGATCAAAACAGATGTTACTTTAGAATAACAAAAAGTGATGCTATGGAGAGAATGCACATGGATAGTGTGATGCAATAAAGGTTAATGGTCAGTTTTAATATTTTTAGGTTTTGACTCAAAGTATCCCGCACATTCACCAGACCATCCAATCTCCAAACAGATTTCTTCTTCTACTTCGCCTGACAACTCAGTCTATTTCTGTTCTCTATTTCACATCCCTCGAATTTCCAGGTTTTTTTTTTTACCTATGACATTCTTATGCTCTATAACAACACACACACAAAAAAATAATACCACTTCCTCTTTGGGTCTGGTTACACGTGGGTTCTGTGGCACATGTGGCTGTGGCTCACGTTGCATCTTTTTATTTGCAAAAATACAGCATCTAAAATCAACTTATCCCCCCTACTTCTGGTGCCCCGGATGTGGCCATAATCGAAGATGGAAACTTCTCAAGGTGGTTTGTTTCATCGGGTTTGTGATCATCTGACACAAGTTTGATATATCAAAATGTCAGTCTCCAACTTAAAGGTTACACCAAAAAGGATTTGTGTCTGAAGAATGAAAGCAGATGTTTATTTCAATAAACTGAATCAGTTTCTCTCATAGAAACACAAAGAACACTTTAAATGTGAAAGATTAATTGAGAAGCATTGAGATGTCAGAGGTGCTTGCATCTATAAAAACTAAATTACAGCTGCCTAGGTTTAACATGCACTTCACAGAACATAGGAAATGCTTAATTTGTGGTTTTATGGATAGATGGCTATCATGGTAAAGTACTTCTTACAACAATAAAAAAAAGTGTCCAGAACCTGTCCATGATGTGCTTGATGAAAATGTTAAACATTGGTTTTCTCTTCCAAACACATGAACAGTTGCGAAAGCTCTCATTAAGCCCTTTATAGAGTATAAACACACACACACACACACAAACACAAATATCTATGAGCTCCATATTTAACATTTACAGCATTTCAATCTTTATACTTATGACACACTGACATACATGTTCACTTATTTAGCCCACAGGGATAAAGTTTGGCTGGATAGCACAAACCTTGCTGATAGATGTTGTAACTAAATCATCCAGGAATTCAAAATTAGCTGTGTATTCGAAATAAATAGCATCTGCAAGCATAGTAAATTATAATTCAGTAGATGTTTTACCAATGGCCAATCCTTGTTTGGAGGGATCTTAAAAGCATTAAGTTGATATTTTTTTCTCGCCTTTGACATCACAGTTCAGTATAGTTGTTAGTGAAGATCATGCCGATCAACATTGTTGTGATGTAATTTTCCTGCATGTAATGGGTCTGCCAGCTGAGCAACTGCTATTTGGATATAATGGTATTGTAGACATTCATTTAGCAATCTAATCCTATTTGTTTTCTTGACACAAGGAGTAAAGAAATAAAACAATTCTGCAAGCATTTAGGTCAAGCGGTGGAAATTTCCGCTGTAGCAAGCTTAAGGCAGTCAAGTTAGTAAGTGGTTTTATTATGAGGTAATGGCACCCTCTGGTGTCCGTAATTTTACACTATGGGAAAAACTTGGTTTTGTGGTAACTCACCAAATCACCACAGTATTGTCACAGTGTCCAGTTGCCAAACACAGCTTTTATATAACATTCATGACGTGATTTCAATGCCATTTTGAGTAAAAGTCAACACTGCTGCACACATTTGACGTAATCTAGAAAAATAGGTCTCCTCCCTGACCACTGGGGCTTGATCTGCTATGTCGATTCCAAAACTAACTATAACATGTAAAAGTTTGAAACCCAAAACAAATCCATGTGCACAGTTTTACATGCATTCATTCATATTAATCAACAACAGATGGGCTGTAATCTGATCCTTGTACACAGCATAACATCCAACACTCTAAAAAATTGTGCTCACTTGCTTTGTCCTCATCTTTCACATTCGTAATTCTGCCAACAGCAGATTCTGTATTTCATCTGCACTGCTTTCCTCATCCTACTTATTTCATGAGGCGTTTGTGCAGATCAACAGAAGTGGCATTAACAGCACTCTCATAAAAGCATTAACAACGCTCATAACACTCCCAGACCGAACCAGCAGGGGAGAGAAAATGTCACATACGCACACCATCTTAGAAGCCAAAGTGCTAACTGTGTGGTGTTATGTTGTGTACTGAGTATTTGGGGGAGTGTATGTCTTTCATTCCATTTTCCATCCAAAGACTTGTTTTTTTGGAACAAGGCCATTTTTCACATCCAAATAGGCGTCATTCCTCTAGGGCAGTACCATTCCTCAATTCCTAGAGTTGAGAGAGGTTTCTAAGGATTTCACCCTCCCCTCAGTGGAGTTACTACAAACAAGTCCCCCTCCCCAATCGTGGGGTTGTTGTGCTGCAGAACTCCATGCTGTCATGTTAGCCCCCTTCCTTAAATGGGGAGAAAACACAGTCTGCAGATTGTTTTCCACTCGTATTCTTTCTCTGGTGAAGTATAAATAAAGTGTCTATTTATCCTTTTCTTTTCTGCTCGCTTAACCCTCTATTGCACAATGCTGCCTTAGGGTGACAAACCCATTTTCATCAGTCTGCAATCACATTTTCATCTTCAGTGCATACAAAATGGCAATAAAATTGTTAATAATGAAGAGAAGACTTATAATAAAAGGCTGTTTTGGTCACACTACATCCTGATGGCTATGTTTTTGGTTTTTAGGCATAGTATACTGTTAAGGGGAAATAATTGCCATGTGAAAAAAATATTTTCTTAAAAGAAACCTGAAGAAAAAAAAAAGAATCTTGAGCACCAAATCACCATATTAAAATTATTTCTGAAGGATCATGTGATACTGAAGACTGGAGTAATGACTCTTGAAAATGTGGCTTTGCCATCACAGGAAAAATTACATGTAAAAATAGAAAAGTTTTTATTTAAAATTTTAATATTTCACAATATTGCCTTATTACTGTATTTTTGATCAAATAAGATCAAGACTTCTTTCAAAAATTTAACTCCCCAAATTTGAAATTGCTCAAATTATTTTATTAATGAGGCCTATTTTATGCAAGAAAACTGAATTAAATATTTTAACATTGCTTTAATGCATGCAATAGCGGATTAAATAATTTTGTATTAGAAAATAACCACCACTAAGACTGCAGACATGTAGACTTAACATTACTAGCACCCAGCTCACTAAACCGGTGCCAAGTACCATGGTGACACCCAGCTTCCATACACATAACACGCAAACACACATCCAATCCACATGACCCTCACAAGGCCCAAAGCTAATTTAAGACCTAAGGGAAGGAATCATTTTCAAAGTCTGGGTGGGCAACAAATACACTCCTCTAAGGCTTTCTGTAACATGTCTTACTGTCTCTATAATGAACATTTTCAGCACTGTACTGCAACATTATTCTAGGAAGCCTGGCGTCTTGAAGGCTCATATTTAGGGTCAAACACCTTTGCTTGGACCGAAAATGCCCTTATAATAATCAAAATAAGTAATATGGGAACATATAAATATTATTCATCAAATCATCTTTGTGTATATCATTTGCAAAGTTAAGTACTTTGAATTTTTAATTCACAGACAACTAGCGCCACCTGCAAATAAGAAATATGACACTATGAGCCATAACGAACAAAATACGGGCCTTAGGAAATATGGGCATCTTATATAATTTTTAAAACTCCTTTCAGACCAGTGGACTGACACTGACCTAGATCTGTCTCTCTATCCACAGCTTCTCAGGGCTTATCACTGCAGAAACATGCATTAGTGCACACACACACACACACACACACACACACACACACACACATAAACACACTCACAATGAACAATGCCCATTCTGGTGCAACTCATTCAGCTGTGATGCACAACCAGAGGACACATCCTGTAAGTGTGGTATCAAGCAAGTGTGCGCACTGCACACACACACACACACACACACACACACACACACACACACACACACACACACACACATAAACACACTCACAATGAACAATGCCCATTCTGGTGCAACTCATTCAGCTGTGATGCACAACCAGAGGACACATCCTGTAAGTGTGGTATCAAGCAAGTGGGCTGCACCAACCACAATGACAAAACAATGCTGTACTATATCAGTAATCATTTTTTTCTTGGATTACTGCTTTCTGAGGTCACATCCTAAATGTGTGTCTACGCCTGCCAGCATCTGTGTGGTGCTCACCGGATCAAAGGTCAATTTTATTTTTTTTTCTCTACTGCTGTGACCTCATTTGTCATGGCCCCTTGAATCCCATAATTCCGGATATTAGAGCAGACGGCTTACCACTGATACAGTAAGCGGAAAGGGTTAAAAGGTCAACACAAAACAAGGGAGGAACATCCTATCATCTCATTAAAGTGTGACAAACATGCAAAAAAATAAGAAATCAGGAAGGGGGCCAACACTTTTTCACACCACTGTATATGATCTAAAACTATTTGTAAACGTGTCTTTGCATATCTTTAGTAATGTGCCATTTTGGGTTAATGAATCCCACATCTGTGTTAATTACCAAAGTTGCTGATCCAAAAAAATAACACTAACAAAGCAATCTGCAACAAGTACATGTTAATATTCTGACATCTAAAGCTTCGTCTCTGACTCTCTGATGGAAAACCTTTGGAAAAATAATATTCTCAACACTTTAGGATCATAGGAAAATAATGGCCAATCACATTCAATGTACAGACATGGGCCAAATGGATTTAGATGTTCTGGTAAACCTTTAAACAGCATCTGTGACTAAGGAGAGCCCCTGATTCTCTCTGACTCCTCCAGTGAACTCTGTGACACAAAAAGCCTAAAATACTGTAATAAATGACCCAGTCCCCTAGCTTCCTCAACCCAGGCAGAGCTATTTTAAGATGTGGCGTACATGCAGTCCAAACAAATACATGCTTGTGTAAACAACAATCATAATAACTGCTACACTTCACCTCATCATATCTTGTCTATCTGCAGTCTCAAAATATTCTTCTTACATTTTCTTTCAGTCTTCACTTATAAGCTTCTGGCATATATACTATTAGTATGGTTTGAAATTGAATGAAAATAACATGGGATCACAGGAGAACATTAATCCCACTTATTTATTACTTGCAAATTGCCTTTTAAGAATAAATGGCCCTTCAAGGGTTCCCATAGTTTCTGACTAGACTTGTGCCGGTATTCGGTAATGCGGTATATCACGGTAATGAATATGCACGATATTGTTATTGTGGGCACTTCTAAATATCGTGACTAATAATATATTATAAATGATTCCGAATTTTGAATGCATTTTAAGAATACTTTTCCCATCAACTGGTCAAAATGCACAACACCGCTGTATGCTGC
>NW_015558566.1:241522-253390 GCF_001515605.1 Sinocyclocheilus anshuiensis | reverse complement strand
AGCAGATGGCGCTAAACTGCAGAAATAATAATAATAATAATAATAATAATAATTCATTTAAATGCAGCCGTTATTTTAGCCGTAAAAAAATCACTGATATGTCTTTTGAAGCAAAACTGAACTCAAGCTAAATAATTATAATTAAATAATATGAAAAAAAAATGTATATGAAATATTGTATTCTTCGGCGTCATCAAACTACGCCTTTGTTTCTTTCTTTGTTTTGAATACGCGCCCTCTAGTGGCAAAAAAATACATATTGTGCCTTTAACGTTAACATTTTACAATTTTTGTGGAAAATTCATGGATGTAAAAAATTAATCTCTTTCCACCAATAGACTATACATTTATACAGCTGGGTGGGTACAAATACATGGGGCTTGGTCTGCATAAATGTAGTACAATGATACACCAACATATTATATGCAAGGGTGTTTTCTTTTTTTTTTCTTTTTTTTTTAAAGACACATAGATCATGTACAGAAATTGTTGAACATACAATCAACATCTTTACTATTAACTCAATCATTATTAAAGTACCGACCTGAACCTTCTGAAGCAAACACATGCATTTCTTCCTGATGTCTTCATAAGGACACCGTTTGGAGAGCATGAGGACATGAGTCAGGAGAGCGTTGAGATCACTGGACAGACTGTCATCCATGGCTGGGGGAGAGGAGGACTGCGGGTCCGGTATCGGCCCCATGGTCTCTATTCTCTTCATCACCTCCTGGTGAATGAGCTCCATCGCTGCGTGTCTGGAGCTCGAGTCTCGACTGCCCAGGGCATCCCACCTTCCCGCAGCATCGCTCACATCCATCACTGTAACAGTCTACTATTCTTCAGTTATACACCTGAATGACTGAGCCATGCATAAGACAAAAATGTGTGCCAATTATTAATATAGCTAAAATAATCCTAAACCAATCATCTCTGCTTCAAGCTGGCAAAGGAATTCTGCAAATCCCTCCAAAAATGTTCCATATTATCCTGCTAGTATAAACAGACTTGCAAGTGCATGTCTTAGCAGGCATTATACGAATGATGTGTATTTATAATGTTCTGAATGCTATAACAAACAAAAGTTGTTAGGGTTTTTGTTTTCCGTTGTTTAAACAGTCGAACTGACACATTTTCAAATGTCAAGGGAAATAATTCTCCATAGCTTTTGCTATAAAACTGGTTATTTTACCAAAGAAACGGAGTATGATATTATACAGTAGGCACATGCTAAAAAACCGTTGAATGACGTTCTCAAGTTCTGTTATTAGCCAACAAGCATATGCCCCAAAGGTTACACAATTAATAAAGTCACAGGTATGGTCAGTAATTATTAAGCGCGTTCTATTTTAAAAAGAAATGTGCAAAATATGTCAGAAAAAAATACTTACTAAATTCACATTCTCTCTAGTCGTCCCCACTGCCGTTGAATGAAACCTTCCTGCGCTCTGGCTCTTCAGTCAATTTCAGTCGTTTGCACACATGCACAGCGGCTTGAGTTAACAATTGATTGACAGTTCCCACAGTCCAATAGTGTTATACAAAAAAAGCTGATGGGCGGAGATATGCTCACGGCGCACCAATCAACGATTAGAAAGGCGTTCCTGTCAGGCCGCGCCTCCCAATGCAAATAAAAAGGGAATTGTAGTTCAGACGCTCGTTAATATCAACGTTCTCTTGGCGGCACAAATACTACGCAGAACTACAAATACCAATAGCCACAAAAAACATTGGTAACTGCAGGGGCCCCGCCACCACTTGTTTATCTCAAAACCCTAATGATTAATGCAAAGCTTTCACCAGATATTCAGCTATATTATTCA
The DNA here is from genome assembly GCF_001515605.1 of Sinocyclocheilus anshuiensis. Classification (NCBI taxonomy): domain Eukaryota; kingdom Metazoa; phylum Chordata; class Actinopteri; order Cypriniformes; family Cyprinidae; genus Sinocyclocheilus; species Sinocyclocheilus anshuiensis. Next base: position 251,567 of record NW_015558566.1, on the reverse strand, counting down.
AAGGAAATATGTGAGCTAATCTCTAAAACAGAATAGCTTTGACTATGCCACCTCTTACTGTTTTACAAATATGAGCAATGGCCCTCTTCTGTTTCAAAGTTCCTCTGTATTATTATATGAAGGCATCCTCAATAAAAATAGAACTGGATGACAAGTAGAATATGTTTGTTGTCAACATGACTAATTCAGAAATAACTGGAAAGATAAGTTTAAATTTGTGGTTTTATTATTTTTTTATTTAATAACCTAGATCTTGAGGTTGTGCCTGGGGCAGTAGAATTCCAGCATTGTCAACTCACTTTATTGCTGAAAGTATGTCATCTATCTATCTATCTATCTATCTATCTATCTATCATTTCAATTTAAGTGTGCTTTATTGGCATGACAAAAACTATACATTTATATTGCCAAAGCAGTTGCAGCTGGGCTGCTTACAAATAGTGCTCATATCAAGTCAAGTCAAGTCTGCTTGACTATGTACTATCTATCTATCTATCTTATTTGAACATATATTGAAGAAGCTGTGGTCATTGTGTGCATGCGGAACCACTGAGGGCGGTAAAAGAAGAGGGAAATTTGAAACTGGGCGGCGCTGTCGGCTACAGCTGTTAACAGGAGGACACTTTCAGCTAATTCACCCGATGAATAGGCTGCATCATTTAGTCTTTCATGTGTATCGAAGAGACTAATTCATAATGGATCACTTCAGAGATCAGGTATAGATGCTTTATGCTAAATATCTTTATTGCGGTTGTTATTATTCTTAGCGATGTTTACATTGCTGTATCACAGTCAGTCAAGTTAGCCTTATTAGCTAATTCACATTTTGTACGTAACGTTAGCAGCCTAGAGAACAAGTTTTGGGTTCGTAAAACGTTTATTTAGCCTAGAAAGTAGCTGTCTAGGTTTCGACACACAGCCATTTAATTAATTATCCAGGAAATGTATCTTGACTTTATATCTTTTTATACAACAATGTGGCTACCTTGCTTTTTCGTTAGTGAGTTTTGCTGTTTTCTGACTGCATTGTATTATTTAACAGCCATTTTTTCTCTCTAAAGACGATGACTCGGTATATATAACTGTATTATTATCGTTCGCTCATCCAAAGTGTTGGTTTTCGCCATAAAAATGAATAATCTGTTAATTTTTGATTTCTGAATTACAGAGTCTAAATCTGGACTCTCCATCTAAACAGAGTTATGTTGGCAGTTTTTACCAACCTCCAGAGAAGCTGTCAAGACCGCTGTACATTAACACAGCCACACATCCACAGGAAAGAAAGAGCTCAGGTGTGCAGGACATCAGCCCACAGCTTTATCAAACAGTACCTGATGCTGGAAGCAGAGGTGAATTGAGTTATTAGATGCCGAGGACCATATTATGTAACCAAATATATAAAACCAAATGTAAATGTTTCCTGTGCTTGAACAGCAGTGATAGCAGCCCTGAAAACACTGCAGGAGAAGATGCGACGCTTGGAGCTGGAGAGAGTTCAGGCAGAGAGGAACGTCCAGCATTTCTCTAAGACTGTTCGACATCAGGCGGATGCTTCTGCACAGAGAGAACCAGATCACAACACACAAGAGAATCACTGTACACAGAGGAAAGGTAAAAGTGTTCCACAACAGGTTTTGGTCCGTTTGAATAATAATTGGAAAGTCCAATGCTGTATTAAATTAGTGTGTACAAAGTTGTCTCTGTTTCTCTTCTTCCTTTCAGAGCTGGTTTCCAAGCTTCATTCCATGGAAACCCGCTGCTCTCTGCTGGAAAAACAGCTCGACTACATGAGGAAAATGGTGGAGTGTGCAAAGAGAGAGAGAATCACTCACAAAGACAGACAGGTGAGCAAACAGACAAAAGCAAAAGAGGTTGTGCACTATATTCCAAGAGCTTAAACATTTAGTAAAGTCTCATATGAAAGATACAGCTTGTGTACAAACTCAAGAGCTTTTGAGCTTTCAAAGCCTCTCTTAATCTCTCTCTGTTTCTCCTTTTCTCTGTTCTGATTGGTTTTTAGGACTCCGTGTGTAGGGAAAGCACACATACAGACCCACAAATGCAGACACAGCTCAACAAATTGGAAAGACTGGAAGAGGAGTATCTAAAACTCACCAGTACACAGTCTATAGCTGAGGTACAAACATATTGAGGCACATTGGCTAACCACCTGGGCTACATGCACTCAGGTAATTTGGGAGGAAAAAAAATCCACATGGACACAGTTTTCTTTTTTCAATCTGTTGTGGTGTCTTTCATCTACAGAGGAAGATTGAGCTCTTAGAACAGAAACTTTTAGAGGAGCAACATGAACGCAAAATTGTGCAGGAGAAAGCAGAGGAGGTAAAACAAAAAAAGAGGCAAAATTGCAAACATATTCTCAAAAAATAGATTTATAAACAGTGTTGGGGAAAGTTACTTTTAAAAGTAATGCATTACAATATTGCGTTACTCCATAAAAAAGTAACTAATTATGTTACTTAGTTACTTTTTATGGAAAGTAATGCGTTACGTTACTTTTGCGTTACTTTTTAAATCTGGACAGGACTTGCTTGTCTGTTTTTAAAATTAAAAATTTTTATTTTTGGCAAATATAAAAGCCTTTTCACACCAAAAGTGAAATGAATAAGCCTCAGGCTGAAGGGAAAGTAAATTTACGTCTGTACAGTAGAATGCAGAAGAAGAAATTTCAACACACTTCAGCAGTATAAAAAGACACACAAATGTCTGTCTAGAGTAATTTTGGCTTATTAGTATGGTTGAACTGGATCATCGAAGGTCAGAAGCAAAGACATTGGTTAATAGAATGTGATTAAATACATAGGATATTTGTGTTGTTTAACATTTAATTATTGCAGGTTTACGTCATATTCTGAGTTGCATTATTTTTTATTCATTTTGAGGAATACTGAATCTGTGTTTTTTTGTGTGTGTGTGTGTGAGTGAGATGAATTAATGCATATTCATATTTATTATAGAACTACAGTAACATCTGATTTCTCTCAACATGGGGACAGGAGAGCTGTCAATCAATAAATTGAAAAAAAAAGTAACTTGCCTTATTTGAAAAAGTAACTCAGATATTCTCTTGTAAATTAAAAAGTAATGCGTTACTTTACTAGTTACTTGAAAAAAGTAATCTGATTACGTAACTCGCGTTACTTGTAATGCATTACCCCAACACTGTTTATAAATCATGTCAACTTTCCCCATAGAAAAAATAGCTTTTATTAAAAAGCCATTTTTTTAAATTCATGCATTCATGCCGTCTCTTTGCTTTTCTTGGCATCAGTTGCAGCGAGAGCTTGAAAACAATCTCCTCTCCCTTTCTGCTGTGCCTCAACCTAAAGGCAAGAAAAAGAAGAAAGAAAAGGCCTCTTGCAAGGTAAAAAAAAATGCTCTGCAGTAATGTATAGTGAGCACAAGGTGGCAGTATATTTACACATCAGAATACTACAGATGTATTCTGCATTGAGTTGTGTTAATATTTTCTTCTTTCATATTATGTCAGAAGCCCTCCTCAGTGAAGGTGGAGGTGCCTCCCACTCCAAAGGCTAAACGCCTCCCATTTGTGGCTGGAACAGTCAGTATGACCTCACCCCTACACATAACTTGATTATTATTTACATTTATACATGGTTATTATTACACAAAAGTGACAGTAAAGACATTTATGGTGTTACAAAATATTTCTTTTTTTTTCAAATATTTATTTATTTATATTCTATTGATTATATTCATCAAAGAATCCTGAAAAAAGAAACACAATTTCCACAAAAATATTAAGCAGCAACTGTGTTCAGTATTTATGATAATAATAAATGTTATCTTGAGCAGTTTTCTCTCTCTCTCAGGCGACCAGTCCCAGTCACTCAGTCAATGCCAATGTTCAGAGTGTTTTGCACCTGATGAAGCACAGAAACCCACAGCTGTGTGAGAGAGTCAGCGCACTGCAGAAGTCTGTTTCTGAGAACCAGCGCAGACCTCCGTCCTCCCCCAGCAAAGCAGCTTCCACACTGGGCAGCCTTTCTGATCTTCTGCTCGCCCTTCAGGATGAACTGGGACAGATGAGCTTGTGAGTTACACTATCTTAACCATCAAGACTAGTTTTTGTAATGCATTGACAGGGACAGTAGGATACAATGTAAACATTGTGTGTGTGTGTGTGTGTGTGACAGTGAACACCAGGAGCTGGTCAAGCAGATAGACGAGACCTCTAAACAAGAGCTTCATGACGATCTGGAGCGAGAGCTGGACTGTCTGGTCAAGAGAATGGAGGAGAAAGCAGCTCAAATCTCCAAACTGCGCAAGCATCAGCAAACAGTACGTTCGTACTTTGTTACAGCTGAAGTTACACATTACAGTTTCAACAGGTTTTTTTTAGTTTGTAATAGTATTTAAATAAAAACATCCTACAGAAAACACCGATGTATATCAAGCTGTTTTTGCTCCTGTAGGTTCAGAAACTCTCCCAGTCATCTCGTAGCCCCAGGCTAAAGCAGCAGAAGCATCATAGGGCCGCCAGTGTAGAGCGCAAAACCAGGGCACAGAGTGGGGTACAACCACTGCCACCGTCCCCTGTCAAAGCCTCGGCCAGCACGGGACAGAAACAGAGCAGGAGCAGTCAAGAGTCCCTGAGGCTCCTCAGAGAGACACAGAAACTGTGCTCTAGCCTCCGCAGACAGGACATTGCATGGGAGACATAGTTACATTTTCCTGAAACACACATCCGGGACTTAGAAGAGTTATAGCACCTCAAGAGGACACTGGAATGATACCTGAAATTTGCCCTCAGAAGATCAGAAAACACTGACTCGTCTGATTTTACTCCAAAAACCTATGTAACTCTGAATGACTCTCATGAGATTTTTAATTGCTTTTTATTTCTGTTAATATTTTTTTGAATATTTTGTAAATAAAATATCTACATGTATTTATAGTACAGACCAACTTGGCTTCTTATTTATCTGTAGTCTAAACTTTGATCACTTTTCACCATCCAATGGATAGAATTAGAAAGGTAGTGATGGTGATGAAAAACGTGAGGGGAAAAAAGTGTTCTTGCAGCATCAGCTTTTGTGTGGTTTCTTTCTTATGCGATTTACAATCAGCTGACACATTGTTTCCTAAACAGTTTCCACAACAAAATGATCCCATTCTCCGCTATCTGATCTTGTTACAACCACAAGTGATGACGGTCACCAGGTTTACACCTTGAAAAACCACAAATATGAAAAAATATAAAAGAGAGGAGAGCAGATGACAAAAATTAACAAAAGCATTCTACATGTAACCAGGCAGAAAAGATTAACTGTTTTGTTCATACGGTCTTATTGGATTATGCTTTGTGACAGTACAGATTAAATCAGTATTGCATAAACTCATTTGAATACAGGAAGTACTGGCAAACACAATGTAATATCATTGATTCTTGGTGCTCACAATCCATGATTATGATATCGGCATGTTGACTGGTTATTACAGTGCATCTTGCAAAATGTCCTTGTAATACTGCATTTCTCTTAAATGATTCATGACCTTTATAGTCATCTTTTCAGTAGTGTGGTATGAGGGAAAACATTGAATCCCAACACATGCACATCCTGTCCAGAGAAGAAATCTAGGCATTTGATGCAAAGTAAGCAAGAATAGAGCTGACCCTCAGGGTGAGCGCATATCCTGTTAGTTAAACATTACAGTGTGTGTGTGTGTGTGTGTTTTAAGGACTGTTTTCTAGGACACAGTGACATTGAAATAGATTAAATATAGTCCAGGGATTAAGACATTTTAATGAGAATTCTCACTGGACTTATGTAAACTTGTTATTTCAAGGCTCTTTATTCTCAATAATAAGTTTCTCCACCTCTATATTCCTAGAGTATATACAGAGAGAGAGTTAATGTTTTGTGTGTAAAATAACTAAATACAATTATATACTGGACAATTATATCACCTCTAGCAGCTTTTAAAAAGAATTGCCAAAAGCATCACTAAAAACCTTTACACTGAAAAAAAACAATCCTTATATTCTGCGAACTGTGGCCTATGGAAGCCCATTTCCACTTCAGACAAGATATAAAGTCACAATTGTGAAAAATGCCACTTTGCCAGATTTAATGGTGCATCTGGAGATATATAGTCACAATTAACTATTTAACTCTTGCAGTGGGAATGAACCTCGATGGTGGCTGAAACTATATATGGTACCGTAAAAGTGTCAGTCACAAAGATTTCTTAAAGAAAAAGACAACATAAAACAACACCCACAACCGTTTTACAATATTCAAACTTTAATTAATTAATCACATTTCCAACCTAATTGCGAATGCAGATCCGAAACGAGAGAAAACACAAGAACAAAAGAAAGAGTTCCAGAGAAATAAAACCAACATTATAGAGCATAAAACAATTAAGGCAGACTTTCTGGACACAGGCAACGGTAAGCGTCTTCTAAGTGACAAGAGTGTATATGGGGCATGTACATGTTTATGTGAAGCAATAAAAAAAATTTAAAAAATGCACTACTGGACAACGGGCCAAAGGTAATTACAGTCATAAAAAAAAGCCATTAGTAAATTCAGTTAAATCTTAGCAATTAGATAACAAAATGGTGGCACAAGCAAGATTCTATACTCCATGTACCTCTCATTATCCACTCAAAACTTCAATAAACCAAAGCTTCACTCTAAAACATTAAAGTCCCTTTGAGTGCAAGTCTTCATGACAATAGTAATCTTCATCGTCTAATCTTAAATAATTAAGGCACTTCATCTTCAAAAGGTGCAGCAAGGAATGCAACACTAGCTCAGAGCGATGACAGAATATGGCATTGTTATGGCTGTTTCTCTGGAAATCTGATGCATGCATGCACACAAACATAAAGGCATAAGAAATCAAGGCCACAGACTACTTGAAGTTAGGTTGAATTCTCTGAGTGTGAGAGGATTTTGAGCCGTTTACCTGCTCAAACATTAGCATCCTTCACTGAGCTCTGAATATGGAATTAAAACAGATAGTTCATCCGAAAATGAAGCATGTCCTTTACAGCCCTTTGCATGCACAGCTAAAATCCATGTGCAACTAAGTGGGATCTTTGGATGTAGCCTGATGCTAAACAGACAATACTGTGATGAGTTGTGTAATTGTTTTTTTATGTTAATTATTGAAAAAGAATACACAATCGAAACACCGTGCAGTCTGAACTTAAGTAAACAGTGTTTTTAATTTGGCAAAGCTGAAGCGAAATAGCAAACAATAGGATTTCATTTGACTACACTATAGGCACGATGAAGCTTGTGAAGCATCATAACAGCTTTTCAGTGACTCATGCTAAAATAGACACCGTAGGCATTTAAGCACTGTGATACGACAATGGACAAGCAATTAGAGTGGTTCAACAAAGAAAGTGAGGCCTTAACAGTCATCTTCTGAGAAACATGCTGGGAATTAAACACTTTGACATTAGGATGTCAACAAAGCAGATGAAAACGAAAGCACGCACCAAACAAAACAATTCATTTCTGCCATTACAAAATTTGCAACCCAAATAACGCAAATCACTTCCCAAGCCAATGACATTCTGACTCGCAGAGGAAGTTATTAGCTGCAAGCTAATCAAGATTATTACATTTAAAATTTCATAAAACAGGAATGAAGGGGGAAAAAAATATACAGGCCCTCGGCCTATAAACGTGCCAACACACTACCCAGACAAATGATTTTATGAACAGAGTACCAAACGAAATACGCTCAGCAAGGCAGGAATTAGGCGTAGTGTAGGTCAATTCTGCATTTGAATCAAATCTACCCAAAATCAGTAACTAGATTTCAAAAAATCAAACCCAAGCATTAAATTATGAGACTGACTTAGCTCTATTCTAAGACTGCATCAAAATCTTAAGATAATTGTAGCAACAGAAAAACAAAATGACAGAATAAGCAAAACATATCCTGAATGCACTTTTCTAGGGCATATTTCAGTTCTCTTTAGGGTATTTATCACAAAGGCTGCTAAAAAATATCAGGATCAAATTACAAGCCTGTTTTAATCACCCTGAAGTATTACACCTCAGTTTAAGACATTTTAGTGCCTTATATATAACGATATTGATTCAGTTTATGGTCAAAGAGCTCTGATTATGTACAAATATCAATGTTTTTGAAAGGGAGTGCTAGCATCCAACCGACGTTTCTGCGCTAGCAAAAAATAAACTTCCAGAACTGAGAGAAGCTTTTAGGAACCATGACACATTATCCAACAAATGAATTAACTTTTAATTATCTACTCTGTATAACATAGCAATCAGTCCAGCCGGCAGACACTAGATCTACATCATCGAAACAAGCACGCATGCGTGTCTATAAACACACTGACATACAGACACACTTACACAGAGCCTGGCCTCGACGGAGGCCCAACACAAACGCATTCACACTTTTAAGGCAGCAAGCCACTGCCTCCACCTAAAGGCACTTTGACTCAACTGTCAATCATTCTGAATGGGATCATGGATCCTCCACTCTCATAGTGCCTCATTCTATTCGCATGTCCGGCAGAATCGACTAATTCTAATGAAGACTCATTTCGGCTGTTAGTAGAACTGGATTGGCTGAGCTTTTATTGTTTCAAATCCACATAAACTCCCAAAAGTATAACTTAAGATATGCTGGCATGTCCCCCAGAATGACAGGATGCTAACTATGGGTATATAATGCATCTCTGATATTACCCAGCACTCCACTGACATATTTGGGGGAGAAAAAAAGCGAGATGCCGGTTTAAATAGTTTTGAGAACTGATGTCTACTGGTTCTCTAACTGTAGATAGTTAACAGTGAGGGACTAAGCTGGGGAATGTAATTTATTGCAACATTTTGGCTCTCTTGGTTGGCGCAAGTAAGAGGAACATGTCATATTTGCAACTTGCAACTTTATTTTTTTGCAGTTGATGAGTGTAAAAATTATCTTAAGATAGTAGGACACGACGTACCTGTGCAGTTCATACTGATGCAGCCAACTGTTTGGTTCTCAGCACTGCCGTTAACACACTTCAGACTCGGAATATCTGAAATGTAATGAAAACAAAACTATTTATAAATCAATCTAAGGAGAGAAAAAAACAACAACACAAGACCAAACAGTCACTGTGCATTTGAAATGCAAAAAAAAAAAAAAAGGAACTTGCTACTCAAACATTTTCTGAACTATTTCTTGTTCAAATAATCCTTGCTGTACACCAGAGCTGGAGAAAAAAAAAAATATGAAACAAGTTAATCAATATTAATAACCGTTAGCACATGAAAAAAAAAAAAACATACCATTCTGAGTAACCGGTTTACTGGTCTTTAAAAATAAAATAAAAAGCAAAGTGGTTTAAAAAATAAAGGCAAAAAAATAAAAATAAAATAGATTATAAAAATGTAGAAAGAACTGGGTGATCGTATCAATTAATCAATCAACCTTACATACCATCAGATAAAGAATAAAATCACAAACACTTCCTGGACTCATAAAGAGGTTATGACCCAGAAATAAGTGGATGAACTGACAGTATGTCATATTGACATAAGAAAGAGATAAAGAGAAAGAGGAGGAGGAAACAAGGAAGATATTCCAGAAACACTATCAGCTGGTTTCCATTTAGAGTACCCTCCCATCACACATGAACAGCATTGTGTGCAAATACGACAGACAGCTCAGCGCAGAAATTCCTACTGATAGCAATAATTCAATTTTTACGCATTGTTTCGTAATCCACTTTACCGACACTGTTGTCTTCCTCATGTTTGTCATTGACTTAAGTTCAGAAAGCCTCGAGAGTCACAACAGTCTAATTCACTAACTGTGCGTACACACATATGTGCTTAAATTCTTGTCACACAGAAAACATACACCAATTAGTTTATGCTTTAAATTATTTGGAAATTAAATACTTTACAATTATAGGAAAAAAGCAGAATGTAGAAAATAAATAAATCTCAGTATCTATGGAATTTGTTAAGATCGTGTAAAAAAAAAAAAAAAAAAAAAAAAAAAAAAAATTTTT